>NC_064539.1:17588018-17668018 GCF_023856365.1 Brienomyrus brachyistius | reverse complement strand
GAAGCTCTCTGCACTTTATCACACTTTTATAACTAGTATGACAGCTAATTCACACCTCTAGCTGATCACCAAGCATTCAAACCCTGGTCAAACAAACCATCCCACAAACTCTATGATTTCCCACAGTCTTCCTTCCTATTACACACACGCACTCGCACTCAAACCCTGGTATCCCCAAAACTTCCCTTAGATGGCATGAAAAATATGACCAGTGATATGGACCCTATCACAGACAAGGGGCACGGAGAATCTGTGAGTACAGCATTGTGGAAAGGGGGGACATGCTATAGACTGTTTCGTTTTCACTTGGCTCTGTTATTCAGAGTGCACTCCGCTCTGTCGATGCCCCCACTTACCCTACAAACAAACATGCTCCATGTCTGATTCCTGCCTAGTCTTTTAGAGTCCCCTGCTTTGTCAACCTTTATCACAGTTCTCTGTGTGTGTGTGTGTCATTAGGTTTACCTTGTGGGCACCAAATGTCCCCCTAAATGTAATAAAAAGCTGTTATTTTGATGTTGTGGGTAACATTTTTCAGGTCCCCACAAAGATCTGTGAATGCAATCAAAAAAGTATAAAGTGTTTCGGTTTGGTTATTTAGGGTTAGGGTTGGGGCTGAGTAGGGGTTAAGGTCGTCATGTTCCACAAACACAGCACAAATTCTGGCAACTCAAATGATCAAAAATATTTCTGACGGTACAGGTTTATGTTTTTTCTTTGGTTAATGCAGAACAGTACAATTTACGACTACTGTACTGGGTAATAACTGGAACCCTAATTCACTACGAATTAAATTGCTTCGTGACACAGCAGAGAAAGGTTTTTTATTATATCACAGGATGGTTAACTGAAAATATTCGGCTGAAAAACGACTAAAATGTTCTCATCGTTGATGTTAAGCGAATTTTCTTCTGACAAGATCCGTTTCAACAAGCAGTGAGCAATAGGTTTTAAAAAAACAGAGAGAGCTGACTTGAAATGAGCACTGAGACGGATCAAAAAATAGATAGATAGATAGATAGATAGATAGATAGATAGATAGATAGACAGACAGACAGATAGATAGATAGATAGATAGATAGATAGATAGATAGATAGATAGATAGATATAAAAAAATTACACAAGAGAGAGGAAACTCCAGTTGCGTGTGAGACCGGATGCCAGCGCCACCAAAACCAGAACACGCACCGGCTGGACTCACCGCACGCAAGATCACGCAAAAACTTCTGAAACTGCAAATGCTCCGTAATCTGCGCAGGCTGGGGAACAGGATGACATTTCCTGCAGACACACTTGACTTCTCTCACAAAACCCCCAAATCTGTCGCACTGTCTTGTCTACTTTGTGACAATACGCTGCCTGTGATACTTCTGAGAATGCAGATACTTACGGGATATTAATGGTGTATGTGAAAGGGCAAGCTATAAGTATGTTTTTTTTAAGAAAAGCTTCAACAACAAAAGCAAATAAAAATGTTTAAAAAAAGATATTTACTATAAAGAAAAAAATAAATGAATTATTATACTTACTGAAATGTTTTGCAGCATGCAATAATAAATATGAAAATTCAACACAAATTAAACTATACCTCACACCCATGATCCGCAGACTTTCAAACACCAGGCTACACTTTCTGTTCTCTCCTCTTGGTGCAAAAACCGCGTTTAATTTTGCGATCTACAGGCGACGGCCGGGAGCGTAAAGGCTGTTAACGGCCGCGACACCAGTTGCTCTTTCCCGTGGATTTTACGAGCAGGTGTGGGAGGGGGTATCTGGGGGAGGCTCGGGAAGGCGGGGGGAGCTGAAGAAGGGGGGGCTGGGGGGGTAGTGGAGTTGGGGAAGGGGGGGAGGGGCTCGTCGCGTATTCTCTAGCTGGCATATTAGTGCTGTATGTGTTACTAAATAATATGAATATGAAAAGATAATTAGCTCTTCTACTGTGGCCAGGTATACAGAAAATTTAATTTCTCGTGCTTTCCCACTGTCCTATGTTGTAAAATACTGTCAGCGATTACGATATGCAGGATTACGTGTGCAGTACTGTAATGTAGTTATAAGACATGAGACATACAAGTCCCGTTACCCAGAAAAATAAAATTCGCTATTGGCTCGAAAGTGCCATTTTCATTGCAGTCCACAAAGCAGTGGTTCTCAAACTCGGTCCTGGAGACCCACTGCCCTGCTTGGTTTCCAGCTATCCCAGGGCAGTGGGTTCCGAGGACCGACTTTGACAACCACTGCCATAAAGTAACAGGCAATTGTGAGTATGATGTCAGACCAAATTCAGCAAAAAATGAGATGACTCATCAGTCATTTATTGGCTGCTGCATACAGCAATAGCTAATTCTGAAAGGCTGTAATGTCAGGCTGAAGAAACTGAATCATCATCCCACAATTCCTGTCCTAGTTTGAACTACCTGCTGCATCAGTTACGCTCTGCTTTGGGGACATTCCCAGGGAGCCTGATGCACTTCCTGTTTATCTTATAACTGAATATCCTGCTTATTCCCTTTGTTAACGTAAAGCTGTTGGCTAGACAATGGAGGCTTAATGTGGAGAGGGCTGCTGTCCTTCCACCACCCGCATTAGGGCCAGAGCTCAGACTACAAGCTGCGAAGAATTTCACCGGTTTTCATCACCTCATTTCTGAGAGATCCTGGCTGCCCCATTAAATTAAATCTGACAAGTTGACCTTGCAGCCCAACATCTGTGATGCTGCTGCAGGTATCAGTAACACAGAGTATATCCAAAAACTCAGATTCAGCGTTCACAGCTCCTGCATCTTACCTGTCGAGAGGCCTGGGAGGCAGCAGGGGGGGGGCATCGTGCTGACTCTCCTCCTTCAGGACAGAGTCACATGACACTTTCTTAGCTAAACTGCTGGACTCAGAGGAAGATTTCAGGGCTGGGTTGGGGTTTGATTTCGGCGTGCCGTTCGTGACAGACCGATCTGCAGCCCATTCCTCCGCACTCTCCGCCAATGCTGGCTGACTTGAAGAAGTAGGAGAAACAGGTGAGGTTAATCGAGAGGCGGCTGGATTAACTGGTGACGGGGATTCTGTGGACTCAGCAGGGGAACTCTGTGTAGGATTAGCTTGGTCTGGCTTGGACATGGAGGACAGTGGCTCTGCTGTGGAAGCGCCCTGGCTGGACAGGACGCTCAGCAGGGGCGAGTCACACACATAGTCAGCCGGCTGCCTTTGGCTCTGGTTCCTCCTCAGCTCTGTCTTTCCCTTGTTCTTCTTGGATTCCTTGTTCTTCTTCAGCGAAAAGCGAGGCATAGTGCCCGTGTGGCTGTACATATCACTGGAGCGGGCATAGCTGCCGTTCCGTGGGCACATGTCCATGTCGTCGATGGACTTTTTCTCCGTGGACGTTTCACACAGGCTCCCATGATGCTTCAGGGTTAATGCGTCCGGCGATTTGTCCGACGAGCGACGAAACGAGAAGCGGGAAATTGTCCCAAACCACTTAAAGCCTGTGGAAAGAGACCAACATTTAGCATTTTTTCTATACAAAATTATTTTTAAAAGTCAGCTTTTCTTTTTATTTGCACTGACGTGCTTTATTATACCTTTGAGACATTTTTGTGTGGGCAGCGTTTGTGACATTTAAAAATGTAGATCAATAAACACTATTTTCCAGAGCAGAGGCGTGTGCCCAGAATTCAGTGTCCCCCTCCCCCTTGCTGGGCGCAAGTCATCTTGGGGAACTCCCCACACCCATTAGCAAAATTTTCTGTGGGGGCCCCAAAACTCCAAGGTCAATTTTTACCTGCATGTCACATAAATTTGACACTTTTCTCCAAAGTGACTTACACTAGAGCGAGGGGTTCAATTCATCTGTTTCCTGATAACCCCCCTACCTTTACACTGCTAGCAAAATGCCCATCTATCTACCCATCCATCTTGTCCCTCCATCCAACCGATTTGGCAGGGTAGGGTCACCGATTTGGCAGGGTAGGGTCACCGATTTGGCAGGGTAGGGTCACAGGCTGCGGCCTGCAGTCTGTCCCTGGTAGTATGGACAAACTCTATGATAATTTAGAGACACTCCCTTGCCTAACTGTGTGTCTGTTGGACTGCGGGAGAATACAGAGGGACCGCAGCATGATACTGGCAGAACTCTCAAATACCCTCGGTTAGAGGTGATAGTTACACCCAGAGAGTCACTGGGTCACAGGCACATTAAATATGAAAAGTATAAATAGGCCCGGAAGCAGGTTTTATTGCACTGTCCACATACAAAGGTCACAGGTGCTGCGAAAGGGGAACGCTGGAACATAATTGGATGGGTCTGGATTGGGGGCCCAATAGGAGAGGCTCTCATGGGGCCCAAAATGTCAACCAGCAGCCCAGGACCATGGGGCGTCACATGCGGCTTTTTGCTGCCACCAAGAGCCGAGCCGTACCACAAACTGCTGGTTTTCCATTGTAAAGCACCCAAGCCGCATCCGAGCCATACCCCCACTGGCAGGACCCTGCGTACTGTCAGGGCCGAAGGCGTGACCAAACTGGTTGTGTCACCACCATCTGATGGGTCGAGAATTTGCCTGCCCTGTGGTCCGGGGTTGTGGCACAAACTTCTTGCTCGCTAATTTAACCCCCGCTGAACAGACACTGCCGGGACACTTTCCGAGAGACGCCACATCATTTGCGGGTGACAGGGAGAACTTCCAATTTGCAAGAGACTCCTGGAACTTCCGGGGAAGGTGGGATGTCTGAGGTTAATGTCATAGTCCTGAAGTTCCCAAATCTGATCCTAAGCTGCATGAACGACAAAGAGTCGAGACGCAAAGGATGAGAACGGTGACCCTGGAAAACATGTCGTTTTTAAATGGTCCTTTCTGGTCTGTTATATTTTTAGGACAAGCCTGTGAACTGAGAATCTATGGCAAGGGGTATTAGTGTGGGTCTGTGTGCTGCGAACCGCTAGTAAGAAAAAACATTGAATTTAGATGTTACTGATATGAGATTTTCCTGTTTGTAAAATAATGTTCTTCAGTACGAAAGCAGCACACGCTACAAAGCAGAGAAACATTATTTTAGACTTACTGTCTCACATTTATTATCTTGTATTTATTACATTACGATCTGCAAGTAGCAGAATTTCAATGTTCTATGTATATATGGGGGTGGCATGGTGGTGCAGTGGTTAGCACTGTTGCCTCACACCTCTGGGACCCAGGTTCGAGTCTTTGCCTGGGTCACATGTGTGTGGAGATTGCATGTTCTCCCCATGTCATCGTGGGGTTTCCTCTGGGTACTCCGGTTTCCCCCCACAGTCCAAAAACATGCCGAGGCTAATTGGAGTTGCTAAATTGCCCGTAGGAGTGCATGTGTGAGTGAATGGTGTGTGAGTGTGCCCTGTGATGGGCTGGTCCCCCATCCTGGGTTGTTCCCTGCCTCGTGCCCATTGCTTCCAGGATAGGCTCCGGACCCCCCACAACCCAGTAGGATAAAAGTTTGGAAAATGGATGGATGTATATATGACAATAAAATGCCTTGAACCTTTTGAATCGCATGACGTTTTACACTAGCGTTTTAATCAATTAACACTGACAATGTTTTTAATTAAATGCCTTTTTACTTGGGGTGGCACTGTGGTTAGCACTGTTGCCTCACACCTCTGAGACCAGCGTTCGAGTCTCCACAATGGCTCTATGTGTGTGGAGTTTGCATGTCCTCTCATGTGTCATCATGGAGTTTCTTGTGACTGGGGTCAGCTGGGGTTATCAAAGTGCCTGTAGGTGTGAGTGGTGTGTGACTGCGCCCTGATATGGGTTGATGTTGATCTCATCCTGGCTTGTTTCCTGCTTTGTGCCCAAGGGCCAGGACCCCCTGTGTCTCTGAAAAGGACGAGTGTTTACAGAAAAGGGTTGGATGGATGGACTACAAACTCGTTTCTCTCTTGGAGGAGAATGATTCTTCATGGAAGAAGGAACAAACGTATGGGTTGCATATGCGTTTAAAGACACGTCAGTATACGTCCAATGTAGTGTGGAGCAAGACTTTGTCTGCCCTTCTATGTAACTCTTAGTTTGTCCTGAAAATATGAGCACATTCGGGATGGGACGTCCTTTTCTACTGACGACAAAATGCTAAAGCGGTGTTCGGCTCAGCAGGGTTAGGGATCCACACCCATATCTGGAAGGTCATAAGTTTGATCCCCATGACTGGTACAGCTGCTCCAGAAACAGTGGCTAACCCGGATCTTTTCTTGTACGTCACTTTTTATCATTTCAATTCAGGTTAAACACATGACGTTAAAGTCTAACGGTATCCGTAAATCCCAGATATCTACAGATCTGGTTTTAAACTACGTAAGCATGTAGTCATAGTATACAAAATACAGTTTTCATACATCAGATTGCTTGTAACATTATAGAAGCTGAGTTTCATTGAGTGTCATGTTACTGAAGGTCATCCATGTGAACCCCAGCCTCTTTACCTTTCAGCATCGTACTGTCGTATCACAAAACATTTGTACCATTTTTAATCTGTATAAAACAACTAAGAGCTGGAAATTAACATGTTTTAGTTTAAATTTACTTCCCGATGTTCACAAATTAAACAGAATCACTCGTCCATCAAACTAGAAATATTTTGACATACAGAGCGCTACTACTATATAAATTATGGAATGACATATAGTAATAGATCTCAAAATGGTTGTTCCTGGATATTCCTAATTACTGTGCCCTCGAGAAATGATTTTAAGTTTAATTGTGATGGTAAACATGCTGGCTGGTCATCTGACAACTTTATGGATCCAAGGTCCACCCTTTTGGTTTTGAAAACAGACATCTTTACGAGAAATAAATGTCCCCAACAAGCTAAACTATCTTTACAACATGTGTTTTAAATCTTAAAGTGTATTCCTAAATTTTATTGCAAAATGTGTTTCTTTTAGATATTAAAACAATTAAAGTGTATGATTTTAAATATTTCTTTTACACTGTAAAATGTGTTAACTTAAGTATAATCTTTTTTAATATGTGCATAATCTTACGCAAGAATTGAGACCATAGACATTTTTAACTTAAAATTGCTGGACACATTGCCATTGGACATTTTATAAAAAAACAAGTATAAAGTATTTAATCTTGATAAGTCTTTAAAGTGAAAACCCTGTTCTTCACCATGGTTGGTTGGGTGTGGTCAAGACCGAACATTCTTAATCTGTCTGCCCGCATCACACAGAAATACGACACAGAGACTCAAACGCTAGGGAGAGCATTTTCTGGTGCGCTTGTAATAACTGTTGTTTACTTCGATTTTGCATCCCTTTTTCAAGTCACCAGCGCTGTCTGTTTTTCTCCAGAACAACAAATATAAAAATATATGAACGAAAGTTTGCTTCCTGTGGTTACACATGGTCCAGTTACTCTCACACATTCTGCATGTTTTCAGTCTCAGAAGTGCGGCAGTAAAAACGCCACGTCTGAGTAGGAGCGACGAAAACGACCCCATTGCCAGGTACACAGGCCAGAAGAACAAAGTCACTTTAGCAGAAAGTCTTACAAAATGTTTTCTCAACTGTTTACCTTAGACGACGTAAGCATCTTTAAGATCTTGAAAGGTACCAGATAAATTAAATGTATTATTATTATTATTATTCAAATCACTTTAGCAGAACAGAGTAAGCCTGCCAGTTCATTGTCAGATCTGTCTTATTAACAGATGGTGTCTTATTAACTTATCATGTTTCAAACATTCATATGCTGACAAATGTGTACTTCAAATCTTTTAATAGACACATTCTAATATGTTCAATTCATTTTAGAAAAATGAAGTCTTAAATATATCAGTTTCACATTTGAAGCAGCTATCACCATAATTATGTTAAACGTCTTGGTGCGGATTTCTGCTGAACCTCACAGCAGAAGACAGAGTCGTTAAACTGAAACGTTAATTTCCTGGAGAGACAAATAAACCTTTTACTGGCTGTAATCAGATTCTCTCCCGAAATCCTGAACCATCACGACCTGATGCTTAGACTTAAACTTACTAAGCTTCCGCTTGCTCATGGTGCCGGGGGGAGGATGTCAGCGCTCGGGGTGTTTCGGTGCAAACTGCAGTCAGGCTGTCGTCGACTGCTCTCCTCTGCCGCGGTACGATTACTGATCAAAGCCTCGGAGGCCAGCGCAGCTTCCTGCACTGGGCGGGGGTGTTTGCAGTGTGCGCTAAACTGGTTGAGCCATCGTAGAAATCAGCGCCGAAGCTGGATGCAAATAAACTTCTTTGGCTAGTAGAACTGGCTCAGCCCTCAGCCGAAGCTGGGCGATCTGGGTGTCTATAGGTGACTTATGCCGACGTCTCCTTTGACTCGTCGTTTTCGGCCGGATGTTTTAAGGAAGCGGATCATTCAAGCAATCGATTAAACTTTATTCATACATCACTTATCAGACAAATGCAATTCAAATGCATAAAATTATTATTAAAAAATGAACGTATAAACGGAATTTATGCATAGTGAAAAGAAATAATAGGAGAATAATCAAATAATAATAAATAAAACAGACACAAATACTGAAACAATATGAATAAAAATTATGGAACATTACATAAAAGCCAGAGCATATAGATGAGTTTTTAGTTTCCATTTAAAAATATTGATATTTAACCTTTATATTATTTTATATAACACCGCTCACATTCTCAGTTTGGAGTGTAAAAGTAGCCTCAGCTACGAGACAGAAGCTTCTATAATGTTACAAATCAAAGAATCATAGAATCAATACAAGAAGTAACAGGAAAGCAGTGTAAACACCTTAAAATAGGTGTAAGGTGTGCTCTCCTTTTGGTCTTAGTAAGCACTCATGCATCACACCACTGAATTAACTGCAAGCATCTCTTTTGAGGGGGCGGCATGGTGGTGCAATGGTTAGCACTGTTGTCCCAGATACCTGGGTTCGAGTCTCCGGCTGGGTTACATGTGTGTGGAGTTTGCATGTTCTCCCCATGTCATTGTCGGGTTTTCTCTGAGTACTTTGATTTCCCCCCAAAGACATATTGAGGCCAATTGGAGTTACTCCACTGAATGGTGTCCTGCGATGGGCGGCCCCCCCAGCCTGAGTTGTTCCCCGCCTCATGTCCATAACTTCCGGGATAAGCTCTGGACCCACCACAACCCAGAAGGATAAGTGGTTTGGAAAATGTATGGATGGCATCTCATTTGAGTCACATATACATTTGATAGTACAAACAGCTTAATAACATCGCCCGGCTTGGGGCCAACCTTTCTAACTCTGTTGCTGAGTCCATCATTCACGTCTTTATCTCTAGTTGTCTTGACTAATACAGCTCGTTACTTAAGGGATGCCATCTCTCAAACATCTGGAGTGACACTCATGCTTTCAGACTCTCACGCTCACGTCAAATCTATACTATTCCAGTATAAACCTAAAATTAAACTAAATGAGGAACGGGTGAGGGCCATTGGCAAATAATTGACAAGTGAGCATAATTAAAGAACACTATGGACTAAGGATTCAACACTATGAAATACCCAGGGAGCAGGGGAAAACACTAGGGCTGAGGAGATACTAAACCTTGGGAGACCAAAGAGCATGGGATGGCTAGTGACACCTGCTGGCCAAACAGGAAAATGACAAACAGGATGGGGACCACAAAAGTCTTATGCAAAGAAAAGGTTCAAATGAGTTTTGTGTTGCTGTATAACTGGTTTTATGTCTGTCAAATATGTCAGCTTAGCTATTTTGAAACCCTTTTCAAACCCTAAAGTCACTCCAGCATTTGCAGTGACCATTACACACACCCTGTACACAGCAGGTTAGGCTACTGAATACCTCATCCAGCCATTTAACAAATCTAATTAATTCATTAGTGGTTAGTTGCTGGTCAAATTTAATAAATGCATGGAATGTCTGGGGGTGTCTCCTGAGGGGAGTGTTAGGCAAAACAAGGCAGGTTTATTGATACAGAACATTATCGTACACAGAAGCCATTTGTTCTGCTTTACATGAATAAAAGAAACATATAATACAGGTAAAAAACATAAAAAGAAACTAATACAACCAGAGAGGTTTAGGGTTACGGTTACTTATGATAATTTGCATACATTCTAATGTTAAACTGTTTCTTTTCCTGAGGAAATGTACACTTACTAACCAGATCAGTAGCTTTAAACATTTTCTTTGATTGCCTGAGACTTTTACAAAGTACTGTATGCGCATAACCTTTTATTGGCCGCGTATAAGGAAACACAGAAACATGTTCAGTCACTTGTGTGAATGGACTCCGAGGGAGGTGGAGAAACAGTTTTCAAAGTGTTTCACTTCCCCCGCTGTGACTTCCGCCAGTTATTTCCTGTCAGTGGCTGTCATGCTGCGCGGCAGCGTGAGGTGATTCTGTGGTGCTCTGCGCTACGACGAAATGCAATGGGGAGGCAGGAAGCTGCAGTCTAATTAGCAAAGAACTTGTTAAGTGAAGGGAAGGCCTTCGGAGAAACGTCCGCAGGGCCACCGCCTGCCGATTCCAGAATGCGTGCAGCCGTTGAGACTGAAATGTGTAAATCTTAGGGTTCCACTCTTAAGAGCATTTTCACTATAAAATATCTGAAAACCAGTCAAGCTTATTTTTTAAAAAACATAATTTTATTAATAGGAATTCATTGGCATCCCATCTACGGTGTCCCCTGCCCTGTGTCCTGTACGATCTGGGATATGCTCCAGGCTCGCCCTGGTTACGGAGGATGGAGGGGTGTGTTCCTCTTATCCAACGATGCTTAAATACACTTTTTTTATTATTTGGACTGCTGGACGTGGGTGTTGTTTTCCTTTATTTATTTAGTCAATGATTCTGCCCAAAGATGGAGGAAAGCTTGGGGTCACAGAGCAGAGATAGCCAGTGATTCGGCAGCGGCTGGGGTTAAGGCCTTTACTCAAGGGCCCAATGGTGAGTGAATTCTCTTCTCGCAAAGTGATTAGAACCCACATCCTTCGGTGCTTAAACACAGGTTTCTAACCTGCTGGTCGAAATACCACCACTTAATCCTGTATGTACCTAAATATGCAAAATTGCCAGTATCAGTTTTACAGCATTTGTATATCATCTCAATGTAAGTTAATCTTCGTAAGGCTTGTCACACAGGCTTACATACACAAAGCTGTGCTAAGGAAACCTTCAATGATTATATCTAAAGCTGGAATAATACATTGAAGTTAGAGTTTTGGGTACAAATTTCCCAAAGGAAGATCACAAGTGCGGTCAAGAGAACTACAACATGAATTTGTGTACATTGTCTGGTTTAATTATTAATGACTCAAACAGTAAACTCCTACCTCTGTGAGTTTTTGAAGACTGGGTGGGGAAACTCTGGGTGGTTTTTAGTTATCGAAGCAGCCAGTGTCACTCAGATGCATGGACCAGATAAACAGAAGCACGAGCACTTAAGCTAAAAGTTTGTTGTTTTTCTCATTCGAATCACTGACGTACTCTGGTTATGGGTGTGAGCAAACGGGCGTGCGAAGGAAGAAGAAATAACATTGTGCGGAAGAGAAAACCCAAGGAAGTCAAAATAGACCCAGATGAAGTGCGGCATGGTTGCACGCCTCCTGACCAGGCGTCAGCACAGAACACAGAGGAAACGGGGAGGTTCAAGATGGCAATCGCACACACGCCTCCCCTCCGCCACATGCCTGCCCATTCACGCTGAAACCGGTTTGCTGTACCTGCAGATGCCTGAGGTCAATCACACAATTTTTTTTTAAAGCTGAGTAGATTGATATAATGATATGGGTGTTTACTATGAATACACCCACAAAATGATCACATATTCTGCTTCTGCACAGCAGCAGGTACATAACAGCAGAATTTAATTATTACTTAACGGTTTGTTTTCTAATAGTACAATTGTAAATGTCTTTACAAAATGGCACGGCTGTTGGACTGCATCACAGGAGCATTTATGCTTGAATTCTGCAATTTCAATAGACCTACATAAACTGTACATTTTTACTTAGAAACCAAATGAGATATAAAAAATGGTAAAAAAAGGTGTTTTTTTAATGTTTTCCGTGTTGTTACTCATTTGCCGCCTATTTCACGTAATTTGGCTGTTGTCGTCTTGATTTTGTCTTTATCTGACTCTTGTTTTCACACATGCAGATTTAATATCTTGCTGCAAATAGTGTATTAAAAAATAGCTGGAGTAATTTTCATAATTTGTCCATTGCAGGTAGGCTAATATCCTGAGGACGTGTTTTTGCAAGTTGTAGATTCAGCGGGAAGCAGGGTGCCCACTTAATCCATGTCGGGGGTGGGGGCACCACGAGTTACATTTAAAACTGACCCTGTGATTGGCTAATTAGTTCAGGTCCTCTTGTGCTTTGACTGCTTTGTTTCCTTGACTGAAAGATTCGCCCAGCTGTTTCACATTAACATTATTGATACATGCATGATTATAGGAGACTGACCAATCAGCACACAGCAAGATCTCAGCGCTAAAGTGAAATCCGGGTCCTTGTTATGGAAATGGTTAAAATGGTAGCTTACATATCCTGCCCTAGTTCGTAGTGTCCCCACTGACAGGCGGTCACCATCGCAGGAAGAGCAGGACCTGCAAGGAACCTGCACTTTCTTTTGTTCCACTTCACTCCAGTTGTTCCCTCAACTGAAGGAGATAAAGAACAGAAGACAGCATTACAGCATGATTTATGTTTTATGGCCTTTAGAATGTGAAAAAAGGGTACAGACAATTTTAATCGGATTAATAGGCCGTGAAAAGGCAGAACAACGATCGCACACAGGCACCATTAAACCCAGACCGCCCCAGTTTTGCAAGTGATTCAGTTTAGACACCTAATGTATAACACAGGAGAGGAAGGCCACTATGGAAAATTAAAAAAGCTTTGTTTCAAGATTTTATACATGCTGATATTGCATATTTATTTTCGTATGATTATCTTTCAACCAGCCATTTGAGCATAAAGAGTGACAGTCACAGAGTGCTTCCGGTAAGCTTGTGGCACATGTTGGTCAGAGCAGCTCTGTGGTACCACTGCCTACCTCACATGTGCTACCACTTCAGGCCACTAGAGGGAAACGGTAACATTATAATCATTTTGGATCTAGAACGATGTCTTCCGGTACTGCAAGTAAGGGACGGGAAAAGGCAAAGCAGCCGCAGGCTGCATCGGAACGGATGGGTGTGAATCTTGTTCATATAATCAGTTGCACCCACTTTCACTACAAACTATGACAACAGCAGCACTAGCAGCTACATATTTCCTCTCTGTCATACGGTCACGTATAAAATATTTGGTAATACAGTGGAACCCACTTATAGCGATCATGGTTATAGTGCTCAATCTCTTATATGGATCAAAAAGCTTGAGACAGAGTCATTCCTTTACAAATACAGTTGAAATAATTTGCTTATATTAATCAAGCAGTCCAATTAAAGGGTTCATTTTGGGTCTTTGTATACATGACAGCATACGGGAAAAATTAAAACTATGCTTTTTTTTCTTTACTTTACTTTACTTTGATAAACCTACTTCGGATGCTGTCCGTTCAATTACCTTATATTGATGTAATAAATATACAAATATCAATTACTTAGTAATGTGCCTGAGACTTAAAGAAAAAAAACACACGGTTATAACGATCATTCGCTTATAGTGATCAATTTTACCCAGACAGATGTAATCACTATAAGCAGTTTCCACTGTAATTTAATCCAAAGTATTGCTGAGGCCTACTGTGATGCATAGGACGGTCACTAAGGAGAGATCACAACCCCTGCAGGCAGGGTGCTTTCTGGTAAACAACATAAAGGGGAACTGTGACCTTTCACACGTATACTGTAGAAATGTGACACAATGTGAAAGCAGCACAGTGAAAAGAAAACAGGACTAACTCATAATTATAGAAAATAAAGAACTAAGTGAGTACACATTCACATTTTGAGTAGGTCTACACATTTTCCCTTATCCTTTTTCCTGCTAAAAGTCTCTAATCCTGGGGGCGGCATGGTGGTGCAGTGGTTAGCTTGTTGTTAACTGTTGCCTCACACTTCTGGCACCCGCGTTCGAGTCTCTGCCTGGGTTACATGTGTGCGGAGTTTGCATGTTCTCCCCATGTCATCGTGGGGTTTCCTCCGGGTACTCCGGTTTCCCCCACAGTCCAAAAACATGCTGAGGCTAATTGGAGTTGCTAAATTGCCCGTAGGTGTGCATGTGTGAGTGAATAGTGTGTGAATGTGCCCTGTGATGGGCTGGCCCCCCATCCTGGGTTGTTCCCTGCCTCGTGCCCGTTGCTTCCGGGATAGGCTCCGGACCCCCCGCGACCCAGTAGGATAAGCAGTTTGGACAATGGATGGATGGATGAATGGAAGTCTCTAATCCTATACAGCAGCCTTCCTTTTGTGTTCAAATCCCAAATTTGAAGGACTTTGCCATTTAGTGGCAATGTTTACACCCTCACGTGTTGGAATCCAGCCCCGCGGTGACACAGGGTGTGGTTCTCACCCATAAGCACCAGTGTGTAATGGTGTGTGTCATCTTTGAACACAATATGCACTAATTATGCCCTTGACTACTATGCACCAGGGTCAGACTGAAACCAAAAAAAAGCAGAAGCGATGTTTAAACATGTTCTATAATTAATAATTTATTCTAAATGGGTAAATAAATGATTAAATAAGTGCATCCTCACATCCATACATTAGTTTTAAGTAATCATACTAATCCAGCATGGTGTCGAAGCAATCTTACCTTTAGAAGCAGCAGCATGCACTTTTTCAGGGGCAGGTGTCCAAATAGGGAGGGGGGGGGGACAGGGGGCAATTTTAAAATAATAGGTGGGAGAGTGTGACTTCACACTGGAAATGTATGGAGAAATGAGATGTGTGGACACATTCAGTTTCAAAGTCTCCATCCTAGGGGGACGTATATAACTTTTGGCCTACACTGTGCATTTGTTTATTGATAATATGCTAAACAGTCAGTGTTAAAACTTGCCATCTGGAGGGTGGGGTGGGGGGAGAGGCAGCCATAAATATTCTCCTGGGCAGGTGGTGGTCATAAATACACCGATCGGAACACAGGCCGGATTTAATAATGATTTAAAAATACATTGCGGGTCCTATAGAATGATGGAACCATCAGACTTGTGTTTCAAACCATCCATCCTTTTTTAATCTACAGTCTTATCCAGTGGCGGGTTATTGGGGGCCTGGAGTCGATGCCGGGGAGTTAGGGTGACACCCTGCCCGCAGGGTCAGTGGTTAATAAAAAATGCTTTATTTATTAGATATGTTCAGAATCTACCTGCAGCCTTAGTCCAGAGACTTTACTGCTAACGTTTTCATCTGACATCGCGAATACCTGCTGCAGGATGAGCAGCTCGGCTGAAATATCAATACGCCATCAAACCCCAAGTGAAGAACGGAGACGGTGATGGTGGAGAGAGAAGTGGCTCCACTCACCGCGCGATGCAAGGGAAGGGTCAGAGACCAAAACCGGGCGAGGAGCCCATGGACGGTGCGTTAGTCAAGGAACTTACTGCAGGTCAGCTGCTCACTGGGGATCTATGGGCTGATCAAGGCTTTTGAAAAAACTGGATGGTCTTGGTCTCAGAGCAGTAAGCAAACAGAAATTCAACAGATTGTGCTTCTGAGCAAAATCTCTGCTGCACGTCACAGAAGTTCATCAATAGGCAAAGGGCGAGCAGGCACATCTGCATAATATCAACGGTTCATAATGTGGTCAAAAGGTTTAAATGTATGCTATTTGCCTATATTTTAACACAAAATGTCCAGCTAAGCTGTTTGGGAAATTTGGCTTCATTATACAGAATTGCTGCTTGAATTACGGCCCCCAGATGGAGCTCAGTCCATGAGTCTGAAAGGAAGGCCGAATCAGCAGTGATTTAATGGAATTATACCCGATAAAAACAGCAAAGCCAAACCGTGAGGCGATTAGCACAGGATCTTCAATCACACTCAAGGTTAATGCTATACTGTTTTATAATCTTTTGTAATAATTTATGTAGTATAACAACAAACTATTATTTGCAGAAAGGCTCAGTAATATGCATAATGAGATTATTGTGCCCGGATAAAAGGATTAAGCAGAACAAAAGGAAGAACATGTAGTGAAATGGAAGGATTTTTTTAGTGCACATTTACGCTTCTTATGTTGGCAAATCCTTTGTTTTTTTTGCCTATACTGTCATAGTCTCCATCATTTAGTGCTGATACTAACTAGCCATCTGTTGTATAGCTAGACAGGCGTTATAAATAACAAACTCAAATATGTATGAACAAGCTTTATCCAACCAGGACCTGCTGAATGTATTTGAATAAAAACAAAATTAGTTTAAAAAATGTGCAGGTCTTAAGTAGTGAGAGACGCAAATTTAGTGTTTACAGTCTCCTCCGCTACATAAGGACCTACCAGACGATTATACTGTGTGCTGCACACTGTGTGATACAGCTCAGCCGGAGAGCGAGAGACTCACATTGAGACTTCATTATCTGTCTCAGGTAAAGATGGATGCTCTCAGGCACACTTTCGCGGTGAACTTGGTGCTTTATCTGGACGCGATACCTGAAAAATGAGACTACAGTGATGCCCCAGACTCACCTACAGCTGTCTGGCCCCTTCTGACTGGATGAACCGTTTGTGTAACACTGATCACTTGGAAAGCGTGTGAGTCACTGCTTCCACCCAAATATTGACAGTCTGTTTAGCTTTAAGCCCAAACTGCTGATGGTTTGGGATGGGCAGGTAATTCCATTCTTCGACAGCTGTAGGATATGCTCGTTTTTATTATAAATCTAAGCTCTCAATTAATTTACAATGAATGTGCTCTGGAATAATGAATACCTTGATGGAGAAACATACTTCATAAATGCTTGCTGTAATTACTCAGTTGAGTTAAATCAAACTAGTGTTTCTCAAGAATTACATGTAATTAAAAAAAAATACAAAAACATTTGACAGCTAATGTTTCCCCTTAACTTTGGATAACAGATTAATAAGCATGTATTAAGTGGAATAATTAAGAGTGTTATTCACTTCAGGGGAAGTAAAGGAGTGCATGCTAATGTTGTGCGTTGCCACACCTACACAGGATGAGAGCCCAAGTGCAGTCGTGTGGCAGGTGATACCTCAGCACCACACAGTCCGAATTGAGTGGGACGGTGTGAAGTTTTTCCCGGTGGCTGCTGTGCCAGTCCTGCCACCAACCTCCAAATTTTCCCTGGAAGTTGGAGGATCTGCTTGCAGGGCTGGATGTAGGTTGATGTCATACTCAGGATAAAGCAGCTGCAGGTTAAGGGCCTTACTCAAGGGCCTGACGGAGTAGGATCACTGCTGGCATTCATGGGATTTGAACCAGCAACCTTCCAATCACTAGCATGCTGCCCCCATTCCGGGCAAAAATATATGTCATTTTCCCATGCATGGGTAATCCACAACTTGTCGAGTTGAAGTTGCATCTTGTCGTTCACTCAATCACAACACAAACCAAGGCTGAATAAAGAAAGGCCACTTCATGTTCCCATAAGGAGTTTGGCTCCAACCCTATGAAAATATACAAGGAGAGAGCAGTCAGTTATCATTAAGCTTGACGTGACCTGGGAGACAGTACCGCAACATGCTGCAGACCACCGCAATGAAATGCTTCTTACCCACAAGCTCTTTGTGCGAATGCATTTTCTCACTCATTTCCAGTGATTTATCCAATTAAAAATGCATAAACCACTGGTGAATTCGAGCCTTGGGGCTTTCACAGAAGAAACTCCTTTCACACCGCCAATTATGATGGTGATATGGTAGATAAATCACACACTACGCTCCATTTCACTGGAATATCTTCCTACCATTAACAGACTTGCTTAACTCCTACACTGGCGTTTACAGGATTCAGCACCATGATTCACGGTGTTAATGTTGCACGCTAAACTTGTGTTGACACAAGGCAAACTCAAATATTTTCGTGTCCCTTTACAGACCTCTCTCCTTTGGATGTGGTGCAAAAAGATCTCTATTTCCTTACTGTCTTCAAGGTATTATTTGCGGAGAGTTTTCATCAGACCCCTATGATAGAGGGACTGTCTGGGCCCAGTGGGTAGAATAGTCCATCTTCCTTTAATCAGCTTTGCTACTTTGATATTTAGCTGAAAGAATGCAGCTTGTGACTGAGAGGTTAAAGCCTCATGCTCCAGAATGGCTCCACTGTTATATAATTCAAGTTGTATAAATAACTTAGAATATCTGCAACACTTGCAGTCTGTTTGGATAACCATCTGGTAGGCAGCTGATTAAATAAAGACCAACCCCTTAAGATTGTGCTTACGATTAAAGTTTATTGTTTTAAGGACTCAGTTATTAAAAGTTAGGATGTCTTAAAATTTGAACAAATGTTTGTTGCATTCTGCGTAATATTGATTAACTGCCCTTTAATATTACAAATCCTTTAAAGAGCTGATTTTACTGGATTCTTGGCTCCTTCTAAAATTTTATGATGAGATACATCTTCCTTTACCAGTATTTGATTTGCGTTGCCAGCTATTCTAAGGAAAGGCCCCATGTAACAATCCAATGAAATCTATCTCTTTATAATGTCCATCTGTCTTCCAGACACCTATCCAATAAAGAGGGGAGGACTTTCATAATATGCTGCAGTCTTTGAGGAAAAGGGAAAATCAAATAAGATGCGATTCAATTAGAAAAGCAAACCATGGGGGCAGTGAATTAGCTCAGTGGGTTGTGCTGTGTAGTGTTGTGGTCTCGGATATCCTGGGTTGTGGATTTAATTACAAGGCCAGGGTTTGTCTGTGTCTGTCTGAGTTGGGTGTTGGGTGAGTTAGTGTTACCAAACTGGAGTAACAGGGTTGTGTGATGTGCTTCCTGGGATAAGCTCTAAACTCATAATCACCCCATAATTGGTCAACAATTACAGATGACTACAGCAAAGGACCAAACACTAGTATGGCAGAAGATGCATTCAGGCCTTGATAATTGCTGGTAATGTCTATGAATTTAAAAAAGGAGAAAGACTGTCAGACGGTATCTGATTTCACTGAGAAAGACGTCGTGTATGTATCAGTAACTCAAAGTCTGTGAAAAATACGAGATTGCTGTCATGTGACAAATAGGTGATTCGATCCATCTTAAAAGCCTGACATTCATTGACTGCTGAAGGGAACCTGGACTGAACCAACTGTCCTGAAACTGGGAAAATGTAATAATATGATCAGGTATCATCCAAAGGAGCAAACCAACATCAATTTATACCAACCCCTTTCCTTATAAGTGATTTACTATGACAACAAAGAATTATACGTAAATTACTATAATGTTTCACATTATTAATACGATTCATGCCTTCATATGTGTGTGTTTTTTTAAAACTAAAGAATTACTTCTAAAAAAGGTGAAAGAATTTCTCAGTGATTCTGTGATATCTGACAGCATTGCGTGATGCCGTCCACAGACGACGGAGGAGCTCATGTTCCATACTGAACGGCACGCAAAGCAGATTCGCGCAAGGAAACGGCAATTACCGACCTGCAGCTGAAAAACCAGAACAGTAACCTTGTGTTTTATTAATAATTAAAAACAGACAATTATACCTGTGAGCAGGGGCGCAGAAAGCAGGGCAGGACGCGTACGTCCAATATTTAATTTGACCTCATTCGGCTCCTGTCTCCCCCGCCCTCAAAAAAACAGATATTTGTGTTTAAATTATTCACTTGTGCCCCCAGCCCAATATCAAACTCTCACCTACGCCCTTGTCTGTGAGCATATAATAGTATAACACTTTACATTTTCATATTTTCTGGAGGATATCCTTCTTGGGGCAGCCGCGGGAAACATTTGCAAATACCGACCGTCAAGCAAATAAATTACCATTAAATGATGTGCACAGGTTCGCACAAAAGGAAAACAAGTTGCATTTAGTGCTGAAAATGCATGTCAGTGGCAAGCTGACAGCCATCAGTAAGAAAATAAAAATCTGATGGACTGTGAAAGGCTGAACTGCGCAGGGTCCTTCTGCTTGTAAGGACCGGCGTTATATTCTGTTGTCGAGAGGAATCCTTTCACCTAAATCGATCTTCTCTGCCTGCTACTCTCGTTCTCTGGTTCTAAAAATGTGTCCTTGCATGTCGGTCCATTTTTATCCTTTTCAAACGCGAAGCGCATGACAGCCCATCAAACAGTGACGGACGATGCGCTCCCAGATTTCCCGGCTTTGTTCTCACCAGGCCTGCTAAAGAAACGTGTTAAATAATAGGAGGCTGGTTCTGGATTTATTTCTATACACAAGAGGAATTAAAAATATCCAGCAGGCGGTCTGTTTACAGCGGACTTCTTTCTTTCCCTGGGAGCGAAAATCAGATCAGAGAAAATGTGAACATAGACCTACATAAATGCACCTCGTGTATACACATTGGTTGCAAGTGCAACAAATATCTAGAATAATAATTACCATTTAAAATTTAAACTGATGCACATAGCTTGGACCACAGGAAAGCCATCTTTATCGCGGAGGCAGATTGCGTTAGTGGTATTTCTATAGCTGCGTTATAATGCTGGTGAAGATCAAATGATAGAGAAAGTTTTAGCCTCGATGGACACAGGCAAAGAGAGAAATCTCAGCCACACTCGTAAGGGAACAAACGTTCCATAATGCCTGTTATAAAAGGGAAAGCACTTGACACCTGGTTCTCCTTCTAATAAAGCCACTGGGAGCAGAAATAAAACGTGCATGCAGATAAGTAAAGGAGAGAGGAGTGAAAACTGGCGTCAATGATGCCACTCAGCCAGCAGGTGGCACCTTTACAGCAGAATATGCAGGACGCATTTACCTTAAAGAGAAACTCCGTGTAAAATCATACAATTGTGTATTTTTTGTTACTCTCTATTTTTTGGACGCTGTTTTGCATGCATCAGTTTTATTGGTGTAATTTTATTACAGGCCGCTATGTTTTTAGAAAAAGAAACCTTTAGATGCTCATAAACACAAGTTCAAATTTAAAGCGAGAAAGACAAGATAATGGAACCAGGTCAAAAGGAGCAAAGAATAAAAGCAAAAGACACTGAACAGAAATGTGTGGAAGGAATGGGGAGCAAGGTGAACGTGAGGGGCAAGGAATTAAATAGCTTATGCAAGGGGATGTCGGAGTCAACGAGGTGAGGCTTAATCTGCTCACTAAGGGTCTCCATTCATTCGCTGGATAACAGAGGGACAGAAAATGTATTCTGGAATAGTTTTATTTTTATTTTGCATCATGTAAATTTTCTATTGTGACTTTGTTCAGACTAAAGATTAGTCATTATCGTGTCTCTGTGTGTTGTTTATAAAATCTGGTAAGAGTGAAAAAAGCTTTTGTCCTAGATGACCTTGAAATGATAGAATCTTTCTTTGAGGATAATATTTAAAGTAATTTTTTTAAGCCAGTGCTCATCTGGGTGGAACCAGCCTGAGGTGGAGTTTCATGCCAGTGCAATGATCGGTTTTGTTTAAGTGGAATCCTTTTGCAATTTACTGAAGTACACCATAATCCCCTGTGTAATCCCTCGTATCGTGATGACCGAGCTGCAGCGTGTGACACGCAGGAGTCTCAGCATGGCGAATGTCGGGCGGCTGTCCGGGTTCTCACTCGCTAGTCCTCCAGCAGAGATAGTCCCCATACAAGCCAAAATACTCATTTTTTTGATGAAAATGACCTTCCACTGGTGCCGAATGAGGCTGTGATGCATCACACTTGCCAGATTCCCCTTGGTTTCAGAAGATTCCAGCTCTCTTCACTATTTAGAGAAAGACAACATGGTGATTAATTATAGGTCTTTGACCGACTGACTTTCAACTGTTAATACTTCAAAAGTCATTTTAAAAACCCTCTAAAAACCATTTGCTGCTTCAATCCCTGACTATGGGCATGTTTAATTGTGTGTCCCTGCCAATTATCCTACATTCATTGATGAATTTTCAAGGATTTAGTTCAATCTCAAGAATCGATTATGCAAAAGACTGGAAAGCAAGTTTTGCCATTTCAGCCAGATGCAAAATGTTACCGGTGACAAGGTGGTAACATTGTAAGTATGGATGGTGGTTTGTAATGGAAAAAGTTTCCGGACAAATTTCCAACTGTAATCTCACCCTTGCGTGAGTCAGCATGTACCCGAAGACAACAGAACTCACCTGAGGCCAATATCCATCCATCCATCTTCTGTAACCACTTGTCCTATTCCAGGTCACAGGGGTTGAGCCTGTCCCAGAGGCTAGATGCAGAAGGCAGGAATAACCCAGGATGGAGCACCAACCCATCACAGGGCACATTCCCTCATACACCCCTCACTCCTATGGGCAAATTGGTAACTCCAATTAACCTCAGCATATTTTTACTCTCTAGGGGGAGAACCAGAGTATCTGCAGGAAATCCCACGACGACACGGGGAGAACATGCAAGCTCCACACACATGGAAAGATGACGGAGACTCGAACCCTGGTCCTAGAGGTTTGTGTAAGTGAGGTGACAACAATGTTAATGAAAGGTTAAAACAGCCTGAAAAGATACACAGGAACAAGTAAAATGAGACAGAAAGCTGCTAAATAACCAAAACAATCAAAAGCATAATAAAGTATAATAAAGTTATGAAAGGCTTCACGAGGTACATGCATTGTGTGACCTTATACGCTGGAATGTAAACATCCAAACTACACTGTCGTTTGTACATAATCTTCTCAGGAGACACTGCTACACAATAACCATCCATTTAATAATTTAAATCAGAGCATGTTGTGCTTGGATATCATCAGAAATATGCACAATATAACTAAAGCCATACTGGGTCAGGTACTGGGTTCAGCCTATTTTGGATGTACTGCTATAAACTCAAGGCCACATTTACATAATCTGCCCAGATTTCATACTAAATTAATGCTTGCAGGTCCAGTTTTTAAAAAAGGAGGTAGGACGGGGGGAGGGTGCAGGAGAAGTGACGTGCATTTATTATGTATAACCTGTGTGTAGCGTAACTCTGCACACACACAGCTAGCAGCCAATGGACCACAAATCAACCATAAACTGGATTCACTCCTGTTGTTTTGCTTAGATTCACAGGTGAGCGACCTCTAAGCGTCGTCACGGTAAGTAATGAAACTACATTGTGGGTTTTGAGAAATACAGCTAAAGCTGGAGCTTGTAGGCAAAGACAGAAGCGCCTGAAAGTGAGCAGCTGCCGGTGTCACGTCTCGCGTCTGACTGATGCTCTCAGACCCAGATCAGCCCCATTTGAGGAAAACCCTTATTCAGTAAGTACAGCAGAACTCAGCCATTACAAAATGGGAGCTATTTTGAGCACAGTTTACACTCGATATTTATAAACAACATGATCATTTTCTTTGCATTGTATAATGTTTGCATGCCTGGGGGTGGGGGGAGGGGGGGGGGGGGGTTGGCAGCCAGTTGACCTTGGACCCCCTAAAGTTTTAGGTGCATTTCCCCTGTATCACGAGCCATTTATCAGAGGTGGATAGTTCGGGTTCAGAAAATACAAATACAGACGATGTTTTTGTTTCAACCAAGCAGTAATTTGTGAATGTGACTGTTTATACTCTGTTTGGTCGGAATTTGTCCTTTCTGAACATGAACTTTCCACCTCTGCAATGTACTGCCAGAACCTCTCGTGTGCCTTGGAGCAACTGTCTTGTGAAAGCCGCTATACAAAAATAAATTGAATTGAATCACTGAGAGTGAGGACCTTCAACAAGTATGCAGGCACTCAGATGGACTTGAGTGTTGCTTTGAGCCACGGACACTGCAGACAACCCTCTGCAAGCATTGGCTGAAGATGTGGACAGAAGATGTCCTGGGGGAGAGCTGTAGATATGGGTGCCAGGAGCTGACTGCAACTTGACAGGATCTCATAAAGATAACAGGAGCTGGAGGCTTGGTCCGATGGGCCTCTCCCAGAGCCTGGCCACCACACACGGTCCGGACTCTTTTTTGTGGCCCAATGTTATACCCAAGAAAGCTAAGCATCTAAGGCATGTATCCCAACATCTCTGAGGACAAAGGCGGAGAATATTCAAGCGCTACTATACCAGGAAAGCTCATCAGCAAAAGCAGGAGCCCGACCTTTGTTTGAAGATAGTGTTTAGAGTCTTGATAAGATGCATGTTAGAGCTCTTGTGGTAGAAGTGTCACTTGAACAATGTGCTGAAGTTCTAGGGGTAAATCGGCTCCATGTTAAGTTGTGACTGACGGAAGACAGACTTGCTGCAGATGCACTACGGTGCGTGTTATTACAGAAAAAGTGGTTTGATGCTGAAGTGCGTCTAGCTTTGGTGTCATGCACTGAACATGTAGGTCCTAAGGGCTTCGGCACAATTGCCACTGTTGATCACAATAAGTTTGCCCTCACCATTCGGAAGCTGAAAGTAGATCTTCAACAGAGGTAGAAAGTTCAGCTTCAGAAAGTAGAAATCCAGACCATGTCTTTGGTTCAACCAACCAGTTGAGAAAGAGTCACATTCACAGAGTACTCAGTTGGTTGGTGGAAACAAAATCTTGGTCTGGATTTGTACTTTCTGGACCTGAACTTTCTACCTCGGATCTTCAATAACCTTGAGCGTACCATGACTGGGGACAAAGCGAACTAGGCTTTCAGCTGACAGACAATCTTGCAGTGGGGTTATATCCAAAACTAGAGTGTATATTACTTCAAAAGATGATGCTGCATAACAGTGTGAAAACTGGGACAAAATACAGAGAATAACAGGCCATCGAACTTACAAAGGAGGCGAGCTGTGCTGCTGAGTGGGGCTCTGGAATGTTCTGTGTCGCCTAATGGACTGAGGAGAGACGGCACTTTCTCCTGACATGTTTTTGTGTGTGGGAAGCACTGGTTTACGTGTGTGGGGGCTTCTCCTCCCCAGTGGCCGGTAATGGCACCGTACTTAACAGTCCCATTCAGTCAGATGTCCACCCCTGAAATTCCAGTGAGGGTGAAAGTAGGTTGATGCAGAGCCGATTCCAGACGACACCAGGGTGCACTGTAAAATACCGCAGTACAGGCTACAAAAGTGTCATGCCTACATTTGAATCGTTTTATATAGCACATGCTTTTGTCCAAGGCTACATACAAATGAGGCAAATAGCAAATAATACACATGCAGCTCTCAAAAGAGTCCACTAGGCATAAGTGCAGATAGGCTGAGCTTCCAGTGAGCGACAAGGTAAAAGTGTAAGCAGAACCGAACTACACTGCATCTACCAAACAAAGCAGCAACTATTCAAATAAGCAGAGAGTGCAGCATTAAGAGCATTCAGGGAATACAGAGTAGTGCAGGCCAGTGTTTTCAATCCAGTCCTTGAGGACCCCCCTCCCAACTCACAGGGATTTGGGAGAGAGCAAACACGTGGACTGTCTGGGAGTCGCGAGGAATGGTTTGAGAAACACTGGTGTCAGCTTCTAGAGGTGCTGCTTCGACCGACGGGTCTTGAGGTATTTCCTGAAGGTGGAGAGGAGTCACACAGGCCTGCCGGCTAAGCCAGCAGCCTCGGCGGAGCTCCACCATGTGAACTAGTTTGCTTCTCCATTACAGATAGTCTGCACCTGCTCAGAATGATTGCTTTGTTTGCAGTCCACAGAGCGAGGTTCACGGGCTTTTAAGGGACACTGACACCATGTGTCTGGCAGCCACTGGGATGTAATGCAGCAACCGAATTAAAGGGGTGATTCTCGGGTCAAACAGGGAGCCGATGGCATAGAGGCAGCTCAGTCTGTCGTTTTCGTGGCGACAGAAAACAAACATCAAAATCTGCTGCGATGCAGGGGCGGGAAGCCGAGCCTAAGCGGAAATGTGAAACATTTGTGGGAAGAGCTCAGAGCTATGGACATGTGCAGCTTCGCTGAGCCGATTAAACAGAGACTCCATTGTCTTAATATCCAAGACAGGAGGGAGAAACAGTATCCAGGTCAACTGTGCAGGTTTTACAGGAGCTGGGCTTGAATGGTGCATCATAAACGCATGTGATTCTGTGCTGCATTCAGAGGCCGACTTCAGCTAAAGGACTTTCTGAAACACTGGAAAATCTGGCCAGTTCTCTGCCATGATAGTGTGTGTGTGTGTGTGTGGATTAGGTTTATTTTACATTGTGGGGACCAAACATTCCCCACAATATGATAAAAACCTGTGATTTTGATATTGTGGGAACCATTTTTCCCCACAAAGATTTGCGAATGCAATCAAAAAACTAAAAATTTTTCCCCATAGAAATGAATGGAGAGTCCCCACAAAGATATAATTACAAACCTGTGTGTGCTATGGCTGATTTGCCATCTAAGTGTCTATGATCCACTCAAAATTTTAAGTTAATTGTGTAAGAAGGACATGAGTGGGAGCGGTGGTGAGAAATCTGCCACTGCAAAATTAGCACATTTAAAAATGTCGCTAGCTTATTAAAATTATTATTTAAATTCAAATTCAGCACTTTCTCAGGTTGCTTGGTGGTGCGCTGGGCGGCGCAGCCGGGTCTCACACCCATGGGTCAATCCCCACCCTGGCCCTCCTTGTGAGGGCTTTGCACGACCTCCCTGTGCTATGTGACTTTCTGCTGAGACGTCTCTAATTCGCATGGAGTGTGTGTCTGTGCCATATGATGCACTGAATTCCTGTCCAGGGACCCCTCCCCCCCCACCTGGTGACTTATGCTGTGTGAGTTAAGGTCCCCAGCACCCTGTACTGGAAAAGCAGATAAACGTAAAAACAATAAAAATAGTAAAAATGTGGGTGTATTTCACAGATTCTCCTTGCACTGTCTGGTTGTCTGGGTTCTTGTTGCTGTCCATTCAGTGCCTCGTCCAGGATGTTTCCTTGCTTTTAGGTTCCACTTCACCATAACCCTGCATAGGAGGAGATGCCGGCAGATGAATACAGACCCTTTTCTACTTACGAACTTTCAGACATTTCGAACGAAGTCCAAATTGTGTTCGTTGGACTCCCATTTCCTGTCCGCAACATCGATTTTTTTTTCTGCGCGCCAATTCCCCCTAGTACGACTTCTGCCCGCAACTCCCGCCTTGCAGCAGAGTATCGTTCGTACTCCCAGCATCCTAGTTCTTAGTACTTGCTTTTGCCCTTAAAATGATGCTGAAAAACGACTTACGAATATTTCAAGTTACGAATGGCCGTCCGGAACGTATCTTGTTCGTAAGTAGAGGAGCGTCTGCATTAGGTTACGTAGTATTAACGCCTGTGACTGTCGTGCCCTTTATTGCGAGGTCTCCTACAGAGCAAACCACTTCCTTTGTGACCTCCTTTCGGCAGGAAGAACATGCTGTCAGTAGGAGATACATTGCTGCTGAATATGTCTCCTGTCCCCAGGGTCCTAAACACACCGTGACCCTCCGTGTCCAGACAGCTTTGCTGCCAACATCTGGGCCAAGAACGAAACGCTTTGCAGAGAATGTGGACGGACAGAGGAGATGCTGGGCTCACGGCTCTGCCAGTCACCCATAGCATGACACAGTGCACAAACCATGGCACCGATGTTGACTGTAGCCCATAAGTATCATATGAAACTGATACTGCCGCAATGCGACTCGGCAAAAGCACAAACACATGATATTTTCTGCATGAAAGTGTTGAGCACATCAGAAGTAACTGAAGAAGCACAAATACCATTCAGCCTGGACTGGGCTCTGGACCACCCAGAACATGGTACTGGATAAGTGGTGGGAAAATAGATGGATTAAGACCGATGTGTCTAATGATGGTCTTGAGTTCTGCTTCTCTAAAAAGTATGGCTTCTATTCCATTCTATTGCTTCTCTTCTCTAAATAGCAGTTGCTCTTCTGTTATGTTTAGAGGATGTTCTGCCCTCCTTGAGGCCACTGCCAACCCGCAGCTGTGTGCCTGACAAAAGGTTACTGCACTAATTAGTAAGCGGCGTCAGAAATGCTGCCGTAGACGTGCTCCCTGGATACACACAACAACACACTCGGCTTTTAGAGTTTCGAAAAAGAACGACCTCATGCGATTGGTTAACAACGGCATAACACTGTTTTGGAGACACTGTAAATCAGACTCTAAAACAATTTAATCGACCACATCATCCATCCGGGCGCTCATGTTCGACCTGCTTATCCAGGCCTGGCTCATGGGGGATTGATACCTTATTAGCACATGGCTGTGAGTCAGATTCATGCCGTTTGTTATAACTGATCCCACAATGCTTAAAACATGCCTCAGACATCCATCAAAGCAGTAAAAGGCAAACGACAATAAATCACAAAATGAAAGCAAAACTAACAGAAACAAAATAATTATATACATTTGCAGTCAATCTATTTAAAAACAGTTAACCGGTCTGATTTTCCCAAAAACTGCAGGAGACAGTGATCCGAAAGCCCTGGCTAACCTACGTGATCCGAGTGGCAAGCTGTTATACTGTTGAACAGAAATTAACGCAAACTAGCGATCAGATGAACGTTTCTGCTGAGCTTCCACAACAAACCGAAAAAAGACATTCCATCAATAGTGGCTTTTTCATACACCTGGTTCCCCTTCGATTGATCCGGGAGACAAAGGCAGGTTAAAGGCTCCTGGCTTGAAGGGTCCTGAGATTGATGCAGCTCTGACGCTCATAAGGAGGGCCGATTCAGTCCGATAGCGAAGAAGCCTTGGATAGGCTGTCTGTCTAGTCAGCAGTGGCCTTGTGAGCCTGGCCTGCCGCATTAATTTCATTTTTGAAATAAATCCTCTGATATTTAACACATTAGATTATATAAACCATATAATCAGCATATTACAAAAAAGCACGCACCTGAATACACATGGTATTATGGCCTAATTGTTTGCTAATGGGTTACTTTGAAGATGAGGAATTAGCATGATGCTGTTATTCGTCAGAGAGTGAAGGCACCTCATGCCATTATTCTGCCTTTCTCATCGCTCCCCCCACCCCCCCTACTGGTTTATCCCATAAAAAGCTTGGGGCTCCCACCTTATTTCTCTGCTCCTGCAAATAATGGAAGAGCAGTAGCGCACAGACCTGCCCCGACGTACGACTGCTCAGACTGTAGAGATTCTCCCCATTAATGATCACTGGGAAAGCCATGCTGTGCTGCTCCTCCCAGTAAAAGTGTGAACACGACAGTTCATATACAAGTTGCTGATAATGCCCTTTGACCCTTGTGGCCCAGTTGCTAAGCAACCATCTCATGGGGATGCTCCCGGGGCAACTTTTTGAGCAACGTTGCTGATCAGTGTTGCTTGTTTACTTTCTCATTGGCCAACAAATTTGAAAAACTTTTTGCGATGATCCAGATCCAGATGAGTTGCCCTTTGTCTTACCTGGTTGGCAGTTGCCCCAGCAACACTGCTCAAACAGTTTCCCTATGTATCGTCACTCTGGGCCTGTGTGTTTCATCATCACACAGCAGGTAATGCTGCCCTATCTGCAGGGCAGGGGGTTGGGGTCCATCCACACACTCTGGATCGGGGTCAGGATGCACTGCTGCATGCAGTGATATGGGGTGGGGGGGGCTTTACACTCACTGCCTTCCCTACAGCGACTCTGCTGGCAGACGATCACCAGCCAAAAGGGAGGATAGCGTGTCCTCTGCAGAGCTCCTACAGCAGGCACTGCGCTTCCATTCCAGCCTCTCACCATCATACAAGTGAAGCTTCCCTGATGTCTTTTCTCAGTTGCCCAACTGCTCCGGCTGACCACCCGCTAGCATTCGGACCCCCAATCTTCCAACCCTGGAGTGAATCATAAGATGAACAAGGAAGAATTGTGACGCGAGCAGCGGCAGCAGATGAAGTAGATCCATGGAGCTGGGATGTGTATCGCAGGTTCCAGTGAAAGCGTTCCTGCCGTCTTATCACTAAACCCTCAGTGACATCATCATCACAGGGTGTTTCTTGCTGGTGATACCTGTAGATCCCTCCCCTGGGCTGGGGGGCACCGATACAGTTACTCACACATTGGTTCTCCTATACACACCTATACGCACTCATTCTGTCTGTCCACAGGAGGGAACTCACATTCCTGATACGTGCTGAAGGTCGTAACTTAACATCCCTTTAATAGGAACTGGGAGGGAGCAAAAATGTGGACTGTCAAGGCAGGGAGCTGGGAGGGAGCAAAAACATGGACTGTCAAGGCAGGGAGCTGGGAGGGAGCAAAAACATGGACTGTCAAGGCAGGGAGCTGGGAGGGAGCAAAAACATGGACTGTCAAGGCAGGGAGCTGGGAGGGAGCAAAAACGTGGACTGTCAAGGCAGGGAGCTGGGAGGGAGCAAAAACGTGGACTGTCAAGGCAGGGAGCTGGGAGGGAGCAAAAACGTGGACTGTCAAGGCAGGGAGCTGGGAGGGAGCAAAAACGTGGACTGTCAAGGCAGGGAGCTGGGAGGGAGCAAAAACATGGACTGTCAAGGCAGGGAGCTGGGAGGGAGCAAAAACGTGGACTGTCAAGGCAGGGAGCTGGGAGGGAGCAAAAACTTGGACTGTCTGTGGGACCCCGAGGAAACACTGGTGTAGATCAGCGCTCGCAGAAATGACAGCCGTGCACTCGCTGTGGGATCACAAGTCCTCTGTCACCTAGTTCTCGGCATCTCTGCTCCTGGTCGCCTCTCCTCCTGACACATATCAGGCAGAGCCAGACGTGTGAGGACTGTCCAGGCCATGTGATTACAGGTAGGGACCAGGCAGGTTGCCTCAGGTGATAAAGAATTACATCCTCAATTTGTTCACCCTGTGTTCGAAGGACTGTTTTGATTGTTACATTAGGGCTGCACCTGAGAGTCTATAAGAATGTGAATGTAATGTCCGAGATACTTACCTCCCATGCAAAGATACATGCAGGCATACTGTCAGTGAAATCTACACACGAATAGCTGGTTGCATGTCCAAAAATAGCATCAAATACATGGGCCCGATTTAAAAGATAGTTAGTTAATCAATCAATCAGTCAATTGATCAATTAATCAATCAGCTTATTTGGCTTTGTGTGGCCTTTCTCCCTTGCTGACAACTGTTCTCCCCTGTGCCATTTCTTCTACAGAGTTCCGTTGTGTGTACAATGGCAATAAAGATATTCTGTTCCATTTGTCACTGTAACAATAGGAGAGAGGCTTTTTTTCTGCTCTCACGGTAGGAGTTTCTAACCCTTTTTTTGTGCCGCACCAGGACAGGAGAGTAAAGATTCAGCAAGGATTCGCAATCCAGCAATTCCTGCGCATTGCACCCGCATCAGCCACTTTGGGAAACCAGTCCATGGACCGTCGAGGTGAAGTTGGATGTTGGAGAGCGCACTGCGGCGCTGGGAGCCTGGGACTCGACGCCATTGGCCATTGTGGAAGGATAGATGGCGTGTCAGAGCTGACAAGCACTGCTGGTGTGGGTGTGGCAGGTCGCCACCAAGCCCCTTGAAGTGACGGCCATCGCTGACTCTTCCTGACGTCTCACAGCTAAAATGCAGCACCGATGGGTCCCTCCCCAGCCCAGACGGCCCAGTGGATCTGCAGCGGATTCTTCCTGGTTCCGGGCGGACTGCCCCGCATACACTCTTTGTCTCTCAGCAGGATTATGTCACAGATTTCTTCTAAAAAAAAAAAAAATTTCTCTCCCTCATGTTGAAAATGAAAGAGCCATCTTACCGGGAATTGAAGCCTGAATTACATGCCGGCCTCATTTGGATGGTGACAATCCTGGAGATCCGAACGGAACACGTTCAAAGGTCTTTGTTTATGTAGTGGCTTCTTAGAACGGCTACCGCTATCGCTGTCCCTGAATCTCTCACATCCAAGGACTTTCATCTCAATAAAAATGGAAGGAAATCTTGTTAAAAAAAGCAGGGTTTAAGCACAAGAGCGTGTACAGACCGTACTGGGCCTTTCTACGCATGTGGCTTTGTCCATAATGTCAATAATTCTTCATTTGTTTATTCCAGCTGCAGGACTTAACAGGGTCCCAGGTGCTGACAGTTGGCTTTGCCCCCCGCCTCCCCTCCAGGATCACAGGAAGTGACGCGCAGATGTGCTGGCCGACCTTGAGCGTCCTTGCAGAGGATTGAAATGATTGCAAACGCATGAAGGACCAAAAAAGATGGACTCATCAAATATTTATGACGCAAATCTAATAAGGTTCAGAATGCACTGTGGAGCCGTGTCAGAATGCCTTCCACGTGGCAGACTGTCAGGCTGGGGGGTCAGATCGATACATGCATCAGTCGTGTCTCATGTAGTAATATGTCATTTCAGAGACTAGATTGCTTGAGACAGCTGAACTGTAGGCTGCTAAAACAACGACACCTGCGGACACTGAGGAAATGGAGAAAAAAAAACTCAATGATACCAAGAATCACATTAGTTTCCCATAATCCCCTCTGTCTGAAGAACGGCGTTTCAGCCATCAGCCTGAACTACTTTCTCCTGACCTGCAGGCAGATCCAGTCGGCAGGAATGTAGGTGATAGAGCTGGATTTTCTGCACCATTAGCCAGGAACCAACTAGCTGCTCTGTACACTGTAGCTTCCGTGGAGTGGCGCTGTGACCCGGTCTACTCCGCCAGAATCCCCTGTCTCCTGGGTCACTCTTTATCGTCTCCTGTCCCTTGAATTTGTCTTTCGTGCCATAAAGCACTGGGCACGTTCGAGATAGGACAATAAAAAGTATATTGCGTGGGGTAATTGTCCCTCAGCTTAAAATTATCCTTGACATTCTCTGTCAGACAGGACCTAGGCTCAGACCCTGAGCGTTCAATGTGTGATCTCATTGCCAGAGCCCTGGTGTGCACTTCATACCGCAGACAGACACTCGTGAATCGTCAGAGTCGGTCACCGAGTCAGAGCGGGTGTCCAGATAGAGCCCTGGGGGCCGGATTGTTATTCAGAGGCAAGCCCCATTACCAGACCAGTGATACAGAGAAAATGAGTTTACATCTCTTGCTAAGTCAATTACAAACGCTTCTGTAATGAGTTTTACTGCAAATTGCCTCTTAATTAGTGTCTGACTCCACGCGTCATGCCTGATCTAGTCTCCGCAGCAAAGCCGAGCAAGATGTTGGTTTTGATTGCTATGCGTCATTGACCAGCCATAAGGGGGCGCCCTTGCAAGACAGATGGCTCCCTGCTTAGAGCTCAGAGACGCCCCCCCCCACCCCCATGGGCCTCTGCTGCTACGACCTGACTCAGTCAGCAGGAAAATGAAAACTGGGAAGCCATCAATCAATCAATGGAATCACAAGAAGAGAGCGTTAATTGGCAGAACCCTAATCCAACTCCTCCAAATGCAGCCTTTTACTGCTTAATCATGCAATTAATAACTTTGTTTATATATTGCATAAAAGCCTGCAGCCTGACCTTTTACCGGACATTAGCAGGTACAAGTAAAGCTCTCAGGTTCTACCCTCATCAAGGCATCAAACACATAATGCTGCTTGGCTACCTCCCCCGCCTGTAACGTGAGCTTATACGTTAACATCTCCGGGGGGAGGGGGTTGTGGGGGGGGGGGGGTGCTAAGCCCCTGTAATGTACAATTTACAGGAATCTGCAGCACTTCTCTCAGCCTGCTCTCATTCCTCTATTGAATTTCAATACAGCAGGAGCTGAGAAGGGAATAAGAGATAGACGGGGATACAGTCCTGATACCTTAAGTGGGGTGGGGGGTGTGTGGATACAGGTGCACTGTTGTACTGTAGCGGGTGGGGGAGGGGGGATTGGTCTTTGACTCCAAGATGGATTTCTCAGGCTTGCTTACGAGCCGCTCTCTCTCTCCAGTGGGGGGGCAGCCTCGCTGACGCTGCCTGCTTCACGCCCCCATCTGATCCCACTGCAGGAAGCCTCTGCCGCAATGTGTCAGTTTATGAGGAATTTCAATCAGCCCCCATTTGCCACTGTCGCCAGGCTCACGTGTGTGTGTGTGCACGTGTGTGTGTGCACGTGTGTGTGTGTGCACGTGTGTGTGTGCACGTGTGTGTGTGTGCACGTGTGTGCTTCGGCGGGGAGCACATTTCCATTCCATGTTGGGCAGACACGACATCTGTTAAGCAGGAAACTGGGAAACTGCACTTTGTAGATGCAAGTAATGGGTCCCACTATGGGCCATGCAATTCCTTTGAATCCCCCCCCCCCCCCGGCCTTGCCATCATCCCTATCTGTCTGCCCGACCCCCACCGCCTCCACGCCACACTGTGCTTGGGCCTGCCCTCTCTGTCCTCATTTCCTGTCCTGTGTAATTTTCACCCGCGATGACTTCAAAGAGTAAAAACACAGACGTCAAGCTCACTCTCGCACACGCTGGACTGGAGGCTGACTTTGATGTACCGTCTCGGCTGCCCAGGAGAGCTGAATGGCGATGAGGTGGAGTCGGATTCCAGAATGGCAGGCTCATATCTGCAGCGTAAGCGGATGAGTGCCCCCCCCCCACCCCCCAAGAGCTCTCACGCCAAGGCCATGTTTCATGGTTATCTTTGGGGCCCTTGCATTATTGATCAAGCTAAAAGTATTGTGTCACTTGGCTGTTTATCTTGATTGCAGACGTATAACAGCAGTGAGTGGGCCTTCCTCATTGGTCGCCACGGCCAGTTTCCATTGGCTGTCTGTTATGGAAAACCGTGTGTTTTGTGTACGCTGTAGGTCATGTGTAACACAGCTCTATGCATCTTTGTACCTAACGTAAACCGTGACAGATTCCTTTACACCGCCTCAGAATATACTGCTGAATGATCTTATTCTGTGCCTCCTGATACCTACTTAATGATTTAAAATTAAAATACAGGAGTCCCAAAGGTACGCTAAGGTACATTCTTAGAGGCAAAAAACATACCTTTAAGTGGCAATAAGGTTCAACAAATTAAGAATTATCTGTATTTCCTTGGTTATTCGCTGACCTGGAGCAGATGGTTTGTAGAGCCTCTTTTGAGGAGATGGGGAACGAGGTGAAAATGTACAAATAAACAGAAAATAAATGAAGGGAATGTAACTGTGATGGTTTGCATATAAAGAGAGACGTTTGCGCTCAAGGCCTGAGCTTTTCATTTATAGTGTCTATGTATTAAAGCAAAAGAAATGGAAACTTAAAGAATTAAAACTCAAAGAGCACTGAAGCTATTCTATTTAAAAAGCATAAATCATGGCGAAATTACTTAAGGATTAAATCACTGTCTATCTTCAGCATTTTGGCTGTTTCTGTAAGCCTGGCTCAGCCGGATCCTGGCCTCCAGAGACAAATGCAGCACATTTTCTGCAGAAGCTGAACGGACCGTTCCAGAGGGAAAATTTTTCTATTTTTTGACAGTCAGCTACCAATTTGAAAGAAGACACCTTGTTGTGGAAGCAGAAACCGCGACGGGGGATTTGTATATTAGCCCATTGTCAACGCTGTAATATTACTCAATCATATTATGCAGGAGATCGTGAGTTGGAGGACGGAGTGTTTTTAAATCCACGGTATATATAGTGTACATACACAGGTCAAATTTTTAACATTAAGTGACATTTTAAACATTAAGTTAACCTGAATTGTTTCAACAGTGCGTAAAAAGGCACATTTTTTGATGAAAGCGCTCCTGAAGCAGATTAAGTCTGTCTCATGCGGACGGTGATGAAACTCAGGTTTAAGTCGCAGAGAACCGTGTGTCGATGCCCCATCTGTGCTGAGACGGTGGACCGACGGTCACAGGAGCCCGCGGGCACGGCTGCTGCACACACGGCCACTGCGCTTCTGCGGAAGACAGTGAAATCCCGCTTCCTTAACGGCACGCTGTGCATCGCTAAAATTAGCTCTGCTCCCCAGTCCTGCCCACTCGCCCGTTAGGTGCGCAGCTGTCGGAGCTCGCCGGATAAACCGTTTTTCCTGCTGATGGTGCCGCAGAACACGTTGTTTCTCGCTGGCTTTTTCTGCCTATTTATCGCTGAGATAACGCTCCGTTTGTATTCCGCTCATTCACCTTTATTATCTCTCCTCGTGTATTAACCTCCAGATTAACTTCGTCTCCCATGTTTTACGCTTGTTTCCAGCCGCTCTGGTCACAGCAGACAAAGGAGCAGAGTACAGGATGCTGGATATGGGTCACATGGTACAGGGATGGCTCAGTACTGGGTTATCCGCTGCCTTGCGGCTCAAAATCCCTGCAACCTTGCACTGGGGAAGTTAGGAGGATTCCTAGACCCTCTGAGTGACCGGGGCCCAAAAACATGGGTTTGGGTCCCATTATGATATGACTTTCTGGGGCCGAGAATCCCTAACGGCACCCCTGGCCCCACCCACGCCAACCTCAGGTACTCCTAATTCCACACTGTATGTATCTTTCCAGTGAAGGGACCCCCAGTGACCCCTTTGACACGATATATAGTTGCAATAGTGACTCATCATTTTCTGCTCTCCTTACAGTCCATGGCGGTTGTCAGGGAACACGATACTGACCAGCTCTCCATGGAGCTTGGGAACATCTGCGTGGCATCGCCGGTAAGCGTGCCATTGCAGTCTTATCACGTCACACTTTTTAATCGCTTGGCGGGTATAAATGCCCGCTGCGGCTTATGCAATCTATGCGGCGTTCAGACTGATATTCCGCCAATGCAATTGTGTTCCGTTTCGTATGAGTACAAGTTAAGGATTGCACGGTCAGAAGCCAGGCTCCGTAAATGTGATCGTAAGGCGTGTGGCTTTGGTCTCACGCGGCTGAAGGTGCGTGTGTGATTCTCAGCTATAAACAGTGCTGGGTTGTCTGCCTTCCTTTCCACTCTGCATGCTTCTCTTTGGCCGACACTCATTTCTTGGCTGAGCTCAGGAGTTCGCTGAGCTCCTGAACACAACCTGGGGCATCAATATTATTTCCGAGTACCGGGCCTAATTTTGGACGGGGATGTGGCACTGGCAGATGTGGGCTTGCTTTGATTCATGAGCCCAGTGCTTTTGGTTGATGGCGTCACTGAGATCCTGGGTGCTCTACTGAAGTTCTCCTATTCAACACCGGGTCTCTCCATGACATCTCACGCAAACATAACTGCCAACCTACTGAACAACTCAAACGCGAGTTCTGCCTGGATGTCAGCCCATCACTTTCCAGCCAGACTCGTAATAAATAGCATGTTTATCATAACACAGGAGGATTATGTGGGAAGATACTCAGACGGTGCGTGATACGCTGCCTCACTGTCGCCTCGTAGGTCTCGGGGTGGGGGCCTGAAGGTCACACCTCTTCCGTATGTGTGGACATTGTGTTTTCTCCTGCAGTCCAAAGACGCACGGTTAGGGTAATTGACATTTTGAAATTGTTCTTTGTCTTCTGATGGATTGGCGTCCCATACAGTTTGTCCTCACGTGTTGACTGGGCTACCTCTAACACCCTGAATAACAGCTGGAAGATAACAATGGAAAATCACAATGCTTAAAGTGTTACATGTCATTAAAACATTGCTAATCGGTCATTTGTTTGTCATATGAAGAATTCTCCAAATTACAAAGCTGGTTTCTCTCCACCTTCTGACATCCTTGTGATGATGTAAGCAGGCTTCCCAGCGCTCTGAAAACTGTAGTGAAGTCTTCATTATGTATAGTCAGCTTTGACCTTTCTGCAATCCATATACCAGATGTCTGATAGGAGATCAACCATTTGCCTGTGTGTGTGTGTATGCGTGTGTGTATGTATGTGTGTGTGTGTCTTTGGATTAGCTTTATATCACATCATGACAACCAAATGGCCCCCACAATGTGATAAAAACCTATTATTTTCATGTTGTGGGACCATTTTTCAGGTCCCTACAAAGATCTGTGGACGCAATCAAAAAACTAAAAATGCCAAAAGTCTCGTATATTGTTTGGTTACTTATGGTTAAGGTTAGGGCTCGTAGGGGTTAAGGTTGTCATGCTGGGATTAGAGTTTTCCCCATTGAAATGAATGGACAGTTCCCACAAAGATATAATTACAATCCTCTGTGTATGTGTGTGCATGTTTGCCTGCATCTGGGTTGCGCTTTTTGTTTTTTCTCTGATATGTTTGTTCTCTCCATTCCTCTCTACTCAGAACATGCCGAAAAGATGTTGCTGCATCCCCCATCCCTCCTGACACTGCATCCCCCATCCCTCCTGACACTGCATCATCCAAGGCTTCCTCTCTCTATTCATCTGGTGCGAAGTTGTCGCGTTCCCTCTCACCTCCTGCCGATGTGCGTGTGTGCAATCTGTTATCTTTCCACTAGGACTCGCTCTCATTAAGGTCCAGAGTTCGGCCTCGGAGTATCCAATCCAATGGATGGTGTACTTAAGTAAAGCGTCAGACAGAGGTTAGTCTGATTTTAAGGCACGTTTCATTATGCACTGCTGGGAACTTTTGTTGTCCTTCATGTTTTTGGCTCCTTATTCTTCTAGTTGAGGCTTCTGGATTCACTGGATTCACAACATTCCACTGATCCAGACACTCTTACGTACATCTGGTTTTTCTTGATGTTTTATTTGACGTTCACCTGTTCAAGTGTTGCCAAAATTGACATCTATTTAGCAGACACCTTTGTCCCAGGTGATGTGCAAGTGAGGATCAGAGAGCAGAGTCAGCTGGTGTCCTTGGAGCAGTGGGGTCGAGGGCCTCCTTCAGCGGTGATCTGGTGATCCTCTTGGCCATCGGACTTGAATCCATGACGTTCGAGCCATAAGCAGTGGTCTCTGACCAGGTGACCTTCCCCCTCGTCAAGTATGTCGTTAAACATAAAGCGTTCCGTGACTAAACGTGGATGTTTCCTCCGTAGCTGAATGATGATGTGAATTTTGTTTGCGTGCATTCAGGGATAGAGGACCTACCAGTCGGAGCTGTTAGTCACATCTTAATGGAGGTATATCAGGTGTAGATCACCCTGGTAGTACCGACTCTATCATTATTCACGAGGGCTCTGCAGGAGCTGCTGTGTTAAGCAGCAGTGATGCAGTGTTAATATGGCGGGCTCTGGGAATATGGTAATCACTCCCAACAGCAGCATTGTCGTTATTAGCTCGTATCATCCAACCAGTCTCTTTGGCCTGGGGCCCTGAGCATAGAACCTGTCTCTCATCCTCTATTTTCTGCTTCACACCTCTCCCCAAAATATCTCGCTCTGATGGCGACGTTCAAATCAATATAAATAGCATTCAGCTGAAAAAAAAAATCAGAGCCTGGACTTGATCTGAGTCCCAGTTTGTATCCCGGTATTACTATCTGAGTCCCAGTTTGTATCATGGTATTACTATCTGAGTCCCATCTTGTATCCTGGTATTACAATCTGAGTCCCAGTTTGTATCCCGGTATTACTATCTGAGTCCCATCTTGTATCCTGGTATTACAATCTGAGTCCCAGTTTGTATCCCGGTATTACTATCTGAGTCCCATCTTGTATCCTGGTATTACTATCTGAGTCCCAGCTTGTATCCTGGTATTACAATCTGAGTCCCAGTTTGTATTATGGTATTACTATCTGAGTCCCCTCTTGTATCCTGGTATTACAATCTGAGTCCCAGTTTGTATCCCGGTATTACTATCTGAGTCCCAGCTTGTATCCTGGTATTACTATCTGAGTCCCAGCTTGTATCCTGGTATTACAATCTGAGTCCCAGTTTGTATCCTGGTATTACAATCTGAGTCCCAGTTTGTATCATGGTATTACAATCTGAGTCCCAGCTTGTATCCTGGTATTACAATCTGAGTCCCTGTTTGTATCATGGTATTACAATCTGAGTCCCAGTTTGTATCATGGTATTACAATCTGAGTCCCAGCTTGTATCCTGGTATTACTATCTGAGTCCCAGCTTGTATCCTGGTATTACAATCTGAGTCCCAGTTTGTATCCTGGTATTACTATCTGAGTCCCAGCTTGTATCCTGGTATTACAATCTGAGTCCCAGTTTGTATTATGGTATTACTATCTGAGTCCCAGCTTGTATCCTGGTATTACAATCTGAGTCCCAGTTTGTATCCTGGTATTACAATCTGAGTCCCAGTTTGTATTATGGTATTACTATCTGAGTCCCATCTTGTATCCTGGTATTACAATCTGAGTCCCAGTTTGTATCCCGGTATTACTATCTGAGTCCCAGCTTGTATCCCGGTATTACTATCTGAGTCCCAGCTTGTATCCTGGTATTACTATCTGAGTCCCAGTTTGTATCCTGGTATTACTATCTGAGTCCCAGCTTGTATCCTGGTATTACAATCTGAGTCCCAGTTTGTATTATGGTATTACAATCTGAGTCCCAGTTTGTATTATGGTATTACTATCTGAGTCCCAGCTTGTATCCTGGTATTACTATCTGAGTCCCAGCTTGTATCCTGGTATTACTATCTGAGTCCCAGCTTGTATCCTGGTATTACAATCTGAGTCCCAGTTTGTATCCTGGTATTACTATCTGAGTCCCAGCTTGTATCCTGGTATTACAATCTGAGTCCCAGTGTGTATCATAGTATTACAATCTGAGTCCCAGTTTGTATCTAATCAAATACTTAGTCCCTGATGATGGAGGAGGTGTGGAGGGTTATGAATGAATGAGAAGGGATGAAGTCAGGTGACACAGTCACATGAAACTGAACTGTGTTTCAGCGAAATCCACTTGACACAGGGACACAGGTTTCTTTGTCATAACAGTGTCCCTCATCAACAGAAGCTGGTCTCCTAACAACAGCCTATAACTCTGCCAAACGTTCTGTTTGTTTTCTTAGTTACTTAGTTAGTTTTATTTGTATGTTATGCTGCTTCTGATTGTAGGGCAGGGCAGTCTTCAAATATGTGTAAAATTTCATGCGTGCATATTTGTAAATTGTCTTGAAATTGTCTTGCATGCTTTATATTACAGCAGGTCACACCCACCAAGAAAATTCATTGTATAATCGAAATTACTTGACCAAAAAGATCTTTCTGATTGGGATTTAGACCCGCATGCCGGCCTCTTCCATGCTCATATTCCCATTTTCCTGTATTTTTTCGCCCCTGCTACTGATGCCAGTACAGTGACCTCTTTTTGGGTCCCCCCCCCCCCCCCCCAACACAAGCCCGTCTCCCCCCTGTACCCAATAATGACCCTATTCTACCTTCCATTTCTATGCATTTGTTGTTTCTCCCTGGAGCAAGTCTTACACACCTGTTTAGCGTAACTCTGTATAGCTACACACCAAAACACAGAAATACAATGTATTTTATTTACATACAAGTTGGCCAGTCGGCATCAGTCAGACAGGCCTGATTGTCTTTCTGATTTTCGAGAAACCTTTTACTACTTGTTTTACCTCAGTTTTCTAACTACAGCCATAATTTATACGTTTAAAATAAACTCGTGTGGGGGAACTATTTACACATCCGCCAGAGATCCCTGCAAATTCACAATTTCTGCAGTATACACGGTGTCATGGTATGCGAATGAAGAAGATACTGATTGAAGCCTGAGCTTCAACGTCAAACGGTGTGTTTCACTCACTCATCAGTTCATGATGAGTTTGAGCATCTCAGCCTGCATCTCTGTACCTACAGATTAAACTGCCTAAATGAACACGCCCCCTTTATGCAATAATGACTTTTATGTGCGTTATAGAAGCATGAAGGCAGGACAGTAACCTCTCATCTTCTGGGTTGTGTGTTCATTCTTGCCCCTGGCTCCCTGTGTGAGGAATACAGATGTCCCTGCCGTGTTCGCATGCGGCAAGGAGAACGTTCACCCTTCGTGCAGTTGCCGATTGGTGCCCTCTGTGCTCGGCTAGCATTGTCTGACCTGTTTGCTCTCTCTTACATCATCCTTCATATCTATTTGTATAACCTAATTGTGTCTACAAACTATCGAAACACTGCGTCTTCTTCTTCTCAGTGTTTTCAGTCGTTTTCTCATCTATTAAAGGAGTCTTTTGGTTCTTGAAAAGCTCTTTATAAATTGAACGTATTAGTCCATTGCAGAAATTTGTCTCATACGTAAAAATCAGGTAATATATAGTTCTCACATTCGACAAAGTAATAAAACAATAATATCTTTAAAAAAAACATAAACACATCTTACACAAGGTCAGATTCCAGTCAGTGGAATTAAAAATGTGCGCATTACACACTTGCTATATGGATCTTTGGGTTGGACATAAAAGATTTACTGGTAAAATATTAAATATTTAAGTGTGAAACATTTTTCAGGAGAGTTCATGCTCCACTTCAAGCGTGTCAAAAACCTTATTCTGTGCCGTAATAGATGCACAGCAGATGAGGGACATTATTTTGGGATGGTACTTCCTGTACCTGCAGGCTGCCGGCACGGACACTGTGAGATGGAATTCAGCTCGGATGAATTGTAATAATGGCATCTAGCTGCTTCCGCTTGCAGTGAGGGATGCGACATCTTAGGAAGTTAACATGAAGGACTTTCCGTCTCTCCCCCCGCCGTTTGTTTTGCAGCATCCCCTGCAGTTCTGTCACTTCTCTGTCGCTGCAGAGACGCAGGTTGAGACTTGCTGTGGGGTACGGTGTCATTATGGAAGAGATGGCTTTTGATGACTACTCCACTTTAAATGCAACGTGTAATTTAGCGCAAACAACCCAGCTCCAGACTCACTGTGAAACCACACTCAGGGTAAATTAAATCTGAATTTAAAAAACCTGAATGAAGTGGATTTTGCATGCATAACAAATTTACTGTGATTCCAAAAAATACAAACATGTAAATTATCTCATAAACTGTGACCAAATTGGACTCTGTATGTGAACAGATCACTTAATTATTTTTTCAAAGGGTTGCTTCACTGGCTACTATAATAGGCTCTGTCTTGTGTGTGTTCACTGGCTGCTGGAATAGGCTCTGTCTTGTGTGTGTTCACTGGCTGCTATAATAGGCTCTGTCTTGTGTGTGTTCACTGCCTGCTATAATCGGCTGTCTTGTGTGTGTTCACTGGCTGCTATAATAGGCTCTGTCTTGTGTGTGTTCACTGGCTGCTATAATAGGCTCTGTCTTGTGTGTGTTCATTGGCTGCTATAATTGGCTCTGTCTTGTGTGTGTTCACTGGCTGCTTTAATAGGCTCTGTCTTGTGTGCGTTCACTGGCTGCTATAATCGGCTGTCTTGTGTGCGTTCACTGGCTGCTATAATCGGCTGTCTTGTGTGCGTTCACTGGCTGCTTTAATAGGCTCTGTCTTGTGTGCGTTCACTGGCTGCTTTAATAGGCTCTGTCTTGTGTGCGTTCACTGGCTGCTATAATCGGCTGTCTTGTGTGTGTTCACTGGCTGGTATAATAGGCTCTGCCTTGTGTGTGTTCACTGGCTCCTATGATAGGCTCTGCCTTGTGTGTGTTCACTGGCTGGTATAATAGGCTCTGCCTTGTGTGTGTTCACTGGCTGCTATAATAGGCTCTGCCTTGTGCGTGTTCACTGGCTGCTATAATAGGCTCTGCCTTGTGTGTGTTCACTGGCTGCTATAATAGGCTCTGCCTTGTGTGTGTTCTCCCTCTGTTATATAAGTTTCCTCTGGTCCTCTGGTTTCCCCGTGTAGTCCAATGACACTGCAATAGACTGAGATCTTAACTCACGTATACCCCTGCAGTGTGCCCTAAGATACCCAGGACAGGCTCCAGGATAAATATTTGAGAAATGAAATTCACAGCTTCATTCAGGGTGGCACACTGGTTAGCACTGGTGCCTCACAGCTCTCGGACCCGGGTTCGAGTCTCTGCTACGACTACATGCATGTGGAGTTTGCATGCTTTCCCCGTGTCATTGTTGGGTTTCCTCCGGTTTCCCCCCACAATCCAAAGACATGCTGTGGCTAATTGGAGTTACCAAATTGCCCGTAGGTGTGTGATGGGTTGGCACCCTATCCTGGGCGGTTCCCTGCCTTGTGTCCGTAGCGTCTGGGATAGGCTCCAGGCCCCCTGCAACCCTGCATAGGATAAGCGCCTACAGAAAATGGTTGGATCTGTCCGTCACCTCTTCCCTGAGAACTACCAAAATCATATTTAGTCCATGAAAACATTCAAAAAGTTTTTTCTCATGAAAACCTCTTGGATTTCAGAACTGCTGCAGTTCATACGTTCTACATTTTTTTTTTATCAAAGGTGCGTGTTTATTTTATATGATGAAATTGAAATTATGGTAATTTACTGTATGGCAGAAGGCAAGTCTAAACCTTATTTCACACCCGAAGATGATTGTGATGATGACTGTCTTTAATTATATTCTAAAACATAAACAGCCATATGTTACAGAGCCATAAAACAAAATGAGTTTTTTTCACAGGTAGCCAGCAAAATGAAGGAAAAAGTAAGAGTAGAAGTATTAATGTAGTGTTAAGTCACCATGACTGGATACTTCCGAAGCTCCTGGAAGTAAAGACTCTGTAAATATCTGTAACCCTGCTGAAGGAATATGTCCGTATCCTGAGAAATTTCATCACTTTGTGTTTTGTTGATGGAGATGGACAACACTGGTCTTGAGGCCAGAGTTCTAGAAGTTTCCATGTATGTTCAATTAGGATTGAGGTCTGGTGACTGGGAGAGTGACGATGTGCGGTTAACATCATCTTCACGCAAATCAAACGTTTTCGTGGCTGTTCTTGCCCCGTGGATGGGAGCGTATTAATCCTGGAAGATTCCGCCGTACAAACATTTCATCGTAGGACGAACGGGATCCCTCAGTTTGTCCATATTGGCGTTTTAGTGTCCCCTCCAAGGCCACCTAATCCATCTCAGGGAAAGGCAGCTCGCACTACAGCAGGGCTGATAAGAAGCAGGCCTTCCAAGCCACAGGCTTCCCTCAGTATGCGGCACACATGGGCTCGTCCTCCCGTCGAGATCTGGGCGAACGGTGACGCATCTGACCGTGTGAATTCTCCCCCCGCTACTCATGAGGTGGCCGCCAGAGCTTTCTGCAGCACAGCCCTCGCCAAAGTGCACTTTCAGGTGTAGTAAGTGGTTTATGCTGTGTAACCCAACCGCAAGATCCCAGCCTGCCATGTCTTCAGCTTATTATAACGCAAAACTGCCTCTTAATGCCTCTGTTTGACGTTTGCCCCTAATGTGGAGCTGCTCTACGGTTTTTGTCCTGCACGTCAGACCAACACAAGAAGTCTGCACTTTTGTCCACGGTTGCCTCTTATAGATGAGGCCTTACCATTAGACTTTCATGGAAATCCACCTTAGTAACCGTTCCATGTCAAAAATAGCCAGTTCAGCAATCTGTAGCTATCAATGATGCTGCCAACCGAGCACTAAAAAACTAAAAATGCTTTGCTGGTGTTTACCTCTTAGTTTTCGGTCGGTGGGGTAAAAGACCACAAGCCCATTTTTACCTGTAATCACTCCTGCAGGTTATGTAATGCTTGTCACATTCTTGTCAAGTTGGACTTTATATCCTATTCCTGAGCCCAAAAGTCTGAGCGTGTGCCTGGCTGTTACCCTCTCGGTTTCATGTCCTCTCCCATTGCTGGTATCTCACACCATGGCAGCCAAAATGATGTAAATCTCAGCCTTCTGGGAAACATCACCTTAAAGAGCAACTAGAGATCAATCTCTTAATTAATTCAGCAACCACATCTGTATTTGATATGCTTTGTGTCTCTTATTTACACACATTTCCTCTATTTGGCAGTGATTTGTACTCCAAAACAGTCAAGCATTTTAAACACTTTATTGCATTTTTTTATTTAACACTCTGGTCTATAGATATGATGGCTAGTTGTTACCCTTCTTAAGGTCTCTGCGTAACAATGGAAGTGTTTGAGCCTTTAACAGCACTTACTCCACAGTGTAAGGAACATGTTACCGATATGCTTAGCGAATAATCACAGCTACTGGTGCTATTGCTAAATGCTAATGCAAGCACTGGAACGCTAAATGATATCACTCAATGCGTTTCTTCAAGCTGCCGACCTGAAATAAGACACATTCCCCGTCCGCAGGATACATGTTTCCTTAAGTATGATATGGAGGAAAAGGACACTTAGGCTACCCACACACAAGCCAAGGAGCTGGGGGGAAAAAACGACGACACAAAGTAACTGATATCGAATGTATTGATCGTTTGGTCTTCGGCGGTACCACAGGCCGTCCGGAAATAGCCAAGGGCACCTGACATAGCAGGAGCAGAACTGCGCTAACGGTCTCCAGCTCGCTTACGACGTCCACCCTGCCTGTCTGTCTGTCTAGCTGGCTGGGGATCAGAGCTTTGCCTCTTTGCTGCTTGTCTCCCTGCTAGTGCCTGTCTTTCAGTGGAGTGATTCACTTGAGCACGCAGCTCCTAAAAACAGCACAGGCCTGCTGCTACCCGCGCTCCCACGCGGCACATAGCGAAACGCAGCCCTTCCGAAGCAGCTACCACCATGCTCCGTCTCCTGGCACTTCAAGGACTTGGATCACAGTTCAAAAGCCTCTCGCCTCCAGGTGATCAAAGCCATCACTCCCTGTCCTACCCCTTTAAATGCCAACCGTGCCTTCTGTCCCAGTGCAGACACACCCTTCTGACCGAGATCTGCTGTAGCTGGTTACCGACACACCTGTGCCACCGGAGGGCGACTCCTCTCGCTGCCACACACGTGTATCTCCAAGGGCTGCCCTCGTGCGCCTTCTTCGTGATTCCAGCTACGTGCTGAGGCTCTCGCTAACGTCACAGTGAGGCGGCTCTGGAAAACCGGCATCATTTATTAAACAGAGATTGCCCTCCATACTATGTGAGCCGTGGCTAAAATAAACGTTGTGACGTTCGGGTTCCGACGAGCCCGCGGTGGTTTATGTCTCCCCAGGTGGCATTACGTGATTAACGCTGGCAAACACCCAGCCCGAACAGTGCCATTACCGCAGTGACACATTACAACACAAAACCGAGAGAATATCCAGTAATAAACTACAACAAAGCCAAGTGATAAAGGTAACTTGAACTTCCTGGTTTGTGCTGGCATTAATAGCGATCCAAAGTGGCAGTTTACTGATAAAGCAGAAATTACGCAGTAATTAACAATATTGATGAAATACAACTTATGGTTAAATACGATTTAAATAATTGTACTTCAATCAGTTAATGCGGGAGATGGAGGTCAGCTGACCTTGCGAGTGTTTTCAGCGTGAAATTGATTTAGCTCATCTGCAACCTCGGCGCCATTATATCGGCCCTGTTAGCGAGCTTCCTCTGCTGTTACGCTGCTTACGGCATCCTGGCCTTCACACTCTTCCAGGAATCGAGGACAAAGGGCAGCAGAGTGGCCTTATTGCGAGGCTCCGCTTTATGGTATACTGTTCAGTCATTAACAGGAAGCACGACTGTCGGCTCGCCCTGTGAGGAGGCTCGCACTGAGCATGCTCAGTGTACCGTCAGCCGGGGATGATGGGTGCATCCTCAGCCAGAAAGCAACAACAAAGGAAACAACAGCTAATGTCTACTTGAAGCATAATCCAACATAGACTAATACAGATACAACCATAACAATCTAACTCCTAAACTTAACTTTATGTTTAATACCTATTCTGTATACAGTAACTTTGACACATTGTAATATAGAATGTGCATATATAGACAAACACTTAACCTTAACCCTAACTATTTGATGCCTAAACATCTATGCCTGATTATAGATATTTTATAGCCCAGCTCCAGAGGTGGGTAGTTCAGGTCCACGAAGTAAAAATCCAGACCAAGATTTTATTTCAACCAACCAGCTATGTACTCTCTGACTGTGACTCTTTATGCTCTTTGGTTGGTTGAAACAACATCCTGGTATGGATTTTACTTTCTGGACCTGAATTACCCACCTCTGACAAGCTCCTAAACCAATACACAGACACAGTAACCTACATGTTCAGTTTGCTATCTGCTCTGCAGACAGAATGACATCTATACCTTGCAATACAGTGTATACATATTTATTTGGCAAACACCTAATCCTAACTATTCCAGAACACTTACACCTTGTTACAGATCATTTACATACCAGGTCCTAAACCAGTGCACACACACACTGACTTACAGTACGTTCAGTTTTCTCCTAAAGCAATGGACACTCCTGGTGCCTTCCTGTGCACTCAGTTTGGTCCCCTCACACTACAGTCCACTAGTCCTCACAGCCGCCAGCCCTTATGTCTGCGTTAGCTTCATGAATGGAACAAGCATTGAGGAGGACCCACATTTCAGCCAGCTGTCATGGTAAATAAATGAGGACTGCTGGGAAAGATGTTGACATACTGTTCCTGTCAAATTAGAGGAAGGAATGACAATGGATGGGGGGGCTTGTGGGGGCAGGGCTTTGGCAGAGCTACCTGCCCGTCGTCTCCCCCGCATATGTTCGTTTCACATGCTGGCACCCCACGCCGCCCGCTCCGCCACCTCTGATTGGCCGCCACAATCCTGGTGCCCACTCCACGCGTGCTCCACTGTCTGCCAACCGTTGCCCTGGCGCACGTTGTCATGGAGCCCAGATGGCGAGGTGACTCCCCCTGCTGGACCCCCTTGGCGAAGAAGCCACGGGAGCCGGGCCACTGTCTGCTACGGAGCATCCTGATACGCGGGAAAAACCTGAACCTTGGCACCTTTTATCTACACGAGGGCTGAGCGGGGGCCAAGCACGGGTACGAATGCAACAGAGTACACCCCCCTCCGGCAGCTGCCTCCCATACCACGCTGCCCCCTACAGGCCGCGAGAACGACGGGACCTTCGGGTGACCGGCCGGCTGGCGTGAGGTGCTGAGACACCCGCCGGTCACTCAGGCTGGTCTGCACCCCGAGGGCCCGACAGCCCGCCTGGACTCAGCCTGGCAAAGGCTCAGCCAATGAGAAGCGGATCCAGCTGGCTGAAAGAGCACATTAGAGATATATATATATATATACATAAAGCCAGAGGAAATTCACCCAGGCCTATTGTTCTTTGGAGTGTTAGCAGAGTAACATCAAATTTCCTTCCACTCATATTATGTATGTAATGCTTCAGTACGAGTCCTGTGAGGCATATTGGGTGTCCAGCTCGAGTCTCCTGCAGGCATTAGATTTAGTCGGCCATCTGTGCGACTTCTCTCTCCTTTTCGTCAGCCAGTGACCCTCAGCAGTCTAACTTAGGGCTCATGTGCAGCAGCTTGAGGTCAGTGTTAGACAGGGTGCTGAACTTCTGTCACATTCCCCATCCGTGTTAAGGGTGCTGAGTATTAATCTATTCATGACTGATAAGTAACACAAACACAATATTCGCTGTGCAGGACAAGAGGTTGCAAAATAGTTGGATGGATGGATGGATGGATGGATGGATGGATGGATATATACTGTTTTACAAAAAAAAATTAAAAACAGCCTGAAACATATTGTGACTCAGCGCGAGTGTTAAGCACCATGTATATAATGTGATGTCACTGGATTAAGATATGGAACCTGGAAGGTTTACATTATAAAATCAACCAGAGTGACTGGAATCACTCTGGGTATCATATATAATCTTTTTTGTTGTGATGTTACTCTGATCACATCTTACGGCTAGGCTAATATACATGACGTGTGTTTTGCAGTGTTATCTTCCTGATTCCCCACATGCCTCTGGTGCCTGGTGCCTCATGGTCTCCCAAAAATCCTGTGACTCATTTGTGGTATGGAGCAGAAAGGTAGGGAGGATATGGGGCGATACTTCGGACTCAAGGCCAGCTGTATCTGGTAGCTTCTGTCCACGTTAAGCCATGATGTTAATAATAATGGCTGCCTGCATGCCTTTGACCTGATTCTAAGCAGGGAAGGAGAGCTGCGGCCACAGTAATGCTTTAGTTACATCATCACGATTAAGGTTGGAGATACAACGCCAGAGTTGTGGTTTAATGAATTGAGATCCAGAAAAACAGGTTCAAAACAGGATCCCAGAAATGTGGCCAAGGGACAAGCTTAAGTCACCAGTGATCCAGAGTGACACATATATGCAGAAATCCAAATCACAGTCCATAAGCATGGTCTGAAAACCAGCAATCAGGACTATAAAGGCAAGGTACAGTCCAACAAGGAGGTACATTGGAGTTCAACAATGCCTCACAAAGGTGTCGGATCAGTGCGGTCTATCGCCCTTACAGTACATAAGAGGTGTGCTGCAGGTGTCTCCTGCATCCAGGTGAGTGAGGGCGCATTCTGATAGGGCACGAGAACTGAGAGTGCTGATTGGATGCAGTAGTGACATATATGTCCTCTTCGCATATAAAATGTAGAATTCTAGTATGCCAATGGAAATCTAATATTCATCTGGCGTACGTATGCCGATAAATATGTGCCCAGATATTTATGATAATACAGAATAGTAGTAATAGAGGAGGTATCAAAGCAACATATAATGAGTAAATTAAGAAGAAGTACTCTGAATTTAAAACAGGGGAGGAATCAAGACATAGCCAGTTTGTGAGACATATTTTGCGACAGGCTGCATATCTGAACACAGACATGTAATTTTCTGTGGCATGCAGGATGACAAGAGACACAAGATTGGCAACGTGTCTCACGAACAGTCACACCCTACACTTAAGTTACCTCGGAAACAACTCCAGAACTCAGCAAATGCCTCATTTTAATGCATTTTTGCAAGTGTTTTGTCTCATTTCACAGAATATATAATAATTCTATTAAACACTAAGTAAACACTTGTATATTCACTTGTATTTCATTTTCTTTGAACTGAGACTTGATGAATTCCAGGCTGGAATTTAACATATCTAAATTAAAAACAAACAGAACATCTTGTTTGTAAAATCTATACGTCTTTACTTAACGATGTCATTAATGATAATTTCTTCTAGCCTTCCATCTAAGTTAATCCGATATACTTGTTATGGTGCATGTCTTCTATATTTTGACATATTCTATTGTTTGTATATGCTCAGTATCTTGGGGGATTTTATTTTCATCTCTTTTCTATTCTTTTCTTTCTTTTCTAAAGAATGAAGATGTCTGAAACTGATATTGTAATAGATATTGATTTAATAGAAAAAAAACAGGATTATCATTCTGTTGGTCCTCTAAAGCATAAGCACCGTTTATTCCATGCCATTTTCTGAGAAAAAATGGAATCTTATTTCTCTGGTTTCTCAAATACTTATCTAGAGAAGCACTTCTCTGAAACTAAGCCTGCGACAAGGACAAATATGTCATCCTGTCCTGGGTCTCCCCTGCCTCATGGCCTGTGGGGTCTGGGATAGGCTCCTGGCTCACAGACCCTGTCCTGGATAAACAGTGTGGGAAATGAATGGATAGATACGTATGCTATCGCTTTTCATTTCAACATTTCATAGTCATTGCGTTCTTGTAGTTCATTCCAGTAATTTCATGGAGAAACACGAGGTCATTTTTGCACAGCAGAAATTCCAAAAAATATTGCATGCAAGAAGGTGAAGCAGAAAAGGAAAATTGATGTTTGACCGTTTTGGTCTTAGAAACATTTCATAATTGACCAATTCCTCCATTACAATATTGGACATGGGACAAAGAAATAGTGACAAGTAGGTCTAGTGATTTCTTCTAGTGGGTATTACGATCTGCACAGGAATCGGCAATGCCAAGAAAAAGATGGAAAATAAGGATGGATTTGGTGTGGATGACGGAATCAATATCAATGACTATCCAAAGGTTGAGTCACATAAACTCAGTAGGTATCAAACCCAGTTAGAGAACAAGACGCATTTTACATTCTAAAATGACGTTCCCTGAAACTATCAAACGTTTCATGTCGAAATTACAGAAGCAGAACATTCTGAATAATTATCTCAGTTAAAGAATTCATACATGACCTCCAAATGTGTGCTTCGAAGTACTCCAATATGGTATGGCGTTTAAGAAATGTTTCAAATAGAGAATGTTCTCTAGGTGGAAAAATTAATAGGCCTAAAAAAATATTGATACAGGAGAATATAAAAGAATAAAACTGGGGGAAACCGGATATATAAATGAAACGAAAAAAAAAGATATATAATTGTAAATGATTATAGATAAAGATAACAGCTATGCGGCTTTATATGTCTAGTTTGAATGTGTGAATAAACATGTTCTTCTTCTGTCCCCTAGTTGCACCATCCGCCCTGTAATCGTATTCCGCAGCGGTTTCCGTCGCGCATCGCTTCGCCCCCGCGGGCCACCGGCACCAACGGCCAGGTACCGCGCACCGAGTCCGGCCACAGCGATCACGGCGATCGCACTCCAGTCCCACCGGCTCGGCCGTTGCAGGTGCAAGGGGGAGTGGCGTGTCAACAACCTCATCGGCTGCGCGTCCACCAATCGGCTGCGCCGAGCGCGTCATGTGACCAGGTCTACGCGCTAACCAGTTGGGGGGGTGGGGGGGGAGACGAGAGAGAGCGTGTGGGAGAGCGAGAGAGAGAGAGACGGGGCTGCCTGACTGGAGGTGACGTTAAACGGGGACCGGAGTAGCTCGACCGAGGTAATTAAATACGCGTAATACTTCTGGCTTGCTGCTAAATGTGGTGAAATTTTGGGGAAACGAGCGTGTTACACATAATTCTGGTGGCACTTTGTGAGGAAGTTGCTCTGCGGTGATGTTGTTTTTGTTATAAAAATGCTTTCAGTGGGAGGACAGCGGAGACTGAATAAGATAACCTCCGGTAACACTACGGCAGGCTGTTAGCGGCGGCTAACGCGCGCACGTATGTACGCATGCATGCATGCATGGATGGATGGATGGATGGATGTGTGTGTATACAGTACGGTGATCGCCCTGCGAAAGTGTCACACGCCGGTTATCTTCGTCATTCGTCCGGTGTGATGGCTGCAGTCACGCCGTTGGATTTTTTTTATAGGCTTATTTTTTAAAAGCCCGCAGTCGTGGGAGCATCTCTGATGCGGGCTCCTACGGCAGACTTGAATTATTTATCAGCCGCTTGTACCGAGAGAAAAACCGCTGCATTTGGCAAGAATGCCAGCATAAATCTGCGGGCGGGCGCCTTGGGAAAGGGGGTCGCCACGGTAGCGGGCCGGCAACTTTTGTCTAATTCTCTGTAACAGTCATGTTTTTAAAGGCTTGCTTAAGTTTCCTGGAAGTTTTTCTTGTCTTTCTTTTGGACCGTCAATACGTCAAGTGTCTCCGGTGGCCTTTTGCCGTCCAGCGTTGCCTATCCAAGTTGAGGGCGACCCGCACCGTCCTGTCCCCCTTCACAGCCCAGCTTCCCCGTAAAGGAAAAGCCCACATGGACGAGGACGAGCTTCTCAGCTCGCACTGCGCCGAGTCCCCCCCCAGCTTTAGCTCCATGCTGGCCGCGTTGTAAGCGATGGGCGAGTATTAGCCCGTAAGAGCAGCCTGAAACAAAACTTCCCAGCCTGCCGGATGGGCTCCGTAGCTGCGGGGATCAGAGCTGGATTTGCCGTTGCTGTGCGAAGACTGTAAATAGCTCCGGTCTCATCTCCAAGTGGGGTGCCGCTGAACTTCTTAACCAGCGCTGTTTACCGTGTAACCCGCCTTTAACTAGTTGTATAGAGGAAATATGCGGTTTTTTGGAAGGATACATGAGTGGGACAGAGCGACGGGTGACTCAATAAAATAGCGTGGGAAGCTTTGAAAGGGGTCCCCGCTACCGCCACCTCCAAAGTGAAGAAGTCCTCCGTCATCATAGGTGACCTTCTTCCCATAAAATAGCGACTGGAGACCTCGTTTCATCAAGTGTTCCTTGTCTGTTCAGTTCCCGATTGTCGTTCGCAGTAATCTGGCTGATAGAGGAAGTGCTCGGCTCGTCCGATGGTCTGCTTTCACGACCCCCGGCAGCAGGTGCTTCCTGCACTCCATACCCGTACAATAAACAGTGGGAATATTTTACGCTTGTCTTTTTTCTTCTCTGCTCTTATCTTGACTTTAGTAGACTTTACACCAAGCACTTTAATTCCGAAGCTGTCTATTGAATTGCTGCCGACTGAACAACACGCACAGTGTTTGTGTGCATCTATGTTTTGTTTATTCGAAACGAGCATGGGTGTGATATTTGTTAATGGTTGGTGTATTCTATTTGAAACGTACTTTTGAAGGAAGAAAATAATTAATTACAGTTTGCGTTTATTACATGTCTATAAGCCGGCGGATATTTTTTTACTTCTTTTGACATCCAGCAGCATAACCAGGTCCGTAAAATTCACGAATATCTGGTTTGGCGGGGAGTGTGTAATGTTTTCCTTTGTTTTCTTTAAATAATGTGCCATTAGTCATTTTTTCCCGAAATGCCAAAATATGACGCGACCTAAATTTGTTCGTGTTTTATTTATAGGCGCAATATTTAATTTCCCGGGTTTGATGTGCGTTTATAGCAAAATGGCTTTGTGGAGGTAATGGGAAGAAATCAGGCAGCAATTAGTGCCATGCGATGTTTTAATGGGATAATGTGTGTGTGTGCGCGCGCGGAGGGGGGGGGGATATAAGAGTTTGTATAGCAAGTGATCGATGTGTCACTTCACGGCAAGGTAAGCGGAGACTGTTAATAGGAGAGGTCAAGTTTCTGTGGCGTACGGCTGCTTGGGTTGTCGCTTGTCCTTCTAAAGCATCTGCTATAGAGAATAATTCATGTTAGCATAGATTCCACAGGAACAGGTATAGCTGGATTTTGAGGCTTTGGAAGCCATTTTTCCTTCCTTGTTCCATTTTAAGTTTAAATGCTTTCTGTATTATCTGATTGTCTCTGGGGCAGTATAGTGGCTCAGTCAGTAACCCTGTTTCACACCTCTAATATTCAAGCCCTGGTCTGTGTACTCTCGTGTTTTCCCCGTATCACATGTTTATTCTAGACATGCAATTGTAGGTTAAATTGAGTTTATAAATTGCCTTTTTTGTGTGTCATGTGACGGACTGGCATCCTATTTAGAATGTGTCTTGTGCCCTATATGCTCCAGAAATTGGCTCCATATCCCCACCCCCACCCTCCCACACTCCCGTGACCCTGGCCAGGTTGAGGAAGATGGAAGGATTATGGCTTCTGTTTTTTTCCTGTAGTTATTTGGTGTGATTCGTATTCTGTTACAAAACGTTTTAATTCACAAGTGATCTGCTTGTTTGGTGCAGATGGGCAGGCAGGTAAGTAGCTGCGTTAGTGCCAGTTTGTGCTCAACATGCTTGTGTGTGTGTGAGTATGAGTGTGTATATATATATGTGTGTGTGTGTGAGTATGAGTGTGTATATATATGCGTGTGTGTGTGTGTCTGAGTTTGTGTGTATATATATATATATATGTGTATGTGTATTTCGTATGTGTGTCTGTGTAATATATAGTATAAAACATGATTTCTTTCAGAGCATTCTGATTTCTTATAACAAATAAGTGAGCGCATGCCTCCCCATGTGACTGCATTTACGCTGGGATTCTTCATACTGTTTGAGTAGCAGGGAGTGACGGCGGTTACTGGGGAGGGAAGTGGGCGCTTTGCATGACAAAGGGGCCCTTCTCCATCCGCGCTGTTGTGAGAGTGAGAGGGATGGACGCTAGCCTGAGTCAGCAAGTTCCTTGCTGTCCACTCGTGTTCCTAAGGGGAAGAATATGCAAAGCAGGCCATGCTGACGGTGCCATCAAAGTAAGAGGATGCGGATGGGAATGGGGAACTTTTCTGTTTGATGGCTTTATCCTGTACAGCAGTCACCCACAACGATATACACACAATATCTGAATGGCTTTTTATACAGTGCCATTATTGTTTACGCGAATAGAAATAGAACATAAGTTCAAAATATTGAGGAGTTGAAACACTGGTTTTTATCTTCAATGAGAAATTATTAAGGATTGTTGATCTTGATCTTGTTCCCTGGGATGTACTTGTCTGCCATTGTAACATCTACAGACATTTAGCAGCAGCAGCATATAAAAATTTGACTGCTTTTGCTTTTCTAGCTAATCTTTTTTGCTTTTGTGGACTTAGGCCATGTATTGGTTCGGTATGAGGCCCCTGAATGGTAGTGCATTGAGTGGCCCTGAGAGGAGCCGATAGTCTGACTGATTGGAGGATGTGGTGGACGCAGGCTTGTGCAGGGAGTTGGTGTGAGGTGCTGAAGTGGAAAGGGGACCTATCTCCATAGCATCCCAATGTAAACCCTGCAATAGTTTGCATTAGTTCATGGGTTAACAGGTACATGATGTGAGCAGTATGACGTCAATAATATTTTGAGGAAATGGATATTAAGCAGACGTGGTTTTGCCTTGGTAAAAAGGTGTGTTTTGTACATAAAAAAGTTTTTGTGTAAATGTGAGGGGAAGCGACAGTGATGAAATATACGTAGGTAAATATACAAGCTATACATGTCCAGAGCTATATATAAATCTACACTCGGTTTGTTTATTCTATAGGACAGATACAGTGCCCCCCCCGGGCCTTTGTTCAGAAAAGCCTGGTGGCTTATATGTCGCTTCTATGCTGTTATGTCAGGTGGGAACACAGAAGTAAAGCTGAGTTTTAGTGTTCCTGGGGTGAAAAGACAGTAAAATTTACTTCAAGACTTGCGTATTTGACTGTGTAATTAGAGTAGACTAAGCCTACTAAGGGATTCAGGTTGTTTTTCCTCGTTGTACAATGGTTTATGTTTAACTTTTCTTTATTCCTAAGCACCAAGCATGCAGCATAGAGAGTTTTAATGAAATGGGCCCTCCTTTCATTTCTGCAGACCTCATGGCCCCAGTGAAACTTGCGTAACTAACTAGCTGAAAGACAGGAGAAATATGAATTATAAGATGCAGGCAACAAACTTGGAGAATTTAATCTCTCATGATACTTCCAGGAAAAACGCTTCACTAACCAGAAATATTTTGTTATTTCATTCCTTTAGTAATTAGTACTCCATTGTTTCTATAGTATATTTTTTCCCTAAAGCTATAAGTACCCGACAGTCAGTAATACTTGGCTCCTGTAATTCTGAATCATTTTAAATGAATGCTTTTTGACTACAAATTAGACCTAAATGTTGAATTATGTAAGAGGAACATTTTATTTACATTTGTTGACTGCTATACTTGTCAGGACTAGTGCAAATTTTCAAGTTTCGATTTTATTGAGTTTTAATTCTTTAAATACTTCCTAGCATTTCCGGAACCATGTACGCATCTGTGTTTTTGAGGTAACTGATGGAAATTTGTCATCAGTCATTTGTTACTATGAAAGGCTGGCTAGGTTTTGTTTCTGTGTGTTTTCTGGTGTGTGTTTGTGCGTGTGGATGGATGTCACTGCTTTCCACTGCTTTCAGGTGATATGGGTAGATGATCTACTCTTCTTTTTAGCAAATGCTGAGTGCCTTAGCTATAGTCACTTCTCCATTGGCCAAGGACATGAAGAAGGGTGGATGGTCAGGATGGCTTCTCGTCCCTTGGCATTTCTCCTATGCTGCTGGTGCCGCAGTGCAATCCAGGGTGGCATGGTGTTTAAGTGCGCTCCGTTATGAGGGTGTCTCAGAGATGGCCCCCGTATTTCAACACGCTGCTCGTCTTTCCAAGCCTACTTTGAATTAATGTTACAACTGTGTAACACTCATGGTATTGGGCCGCGTTTCAAATCCAGGTCTGAAGGAGACGGAAGGTGGCGGATATAGGAACGTTGACTTGCTGATACTGGAAATGAAACTTGTGGGGGCGTGTTGTGGGTGTGTTGTGGGTGGGGTCTCTGCGTCACCCATCAGTGAATTACTCCCATCTTACCAAAAAATAATTACATTAAAATGTACATTTTCTGCTGTTTCACTAATGCAGTTATTTTTTAATCAGGGTAAAATTAAGTTGGGTTGGGCTGCCATCTTGGCTTTGCCTAATTGAATTCCATTTTAAAATCGCTTACTGTAATATTGTGAAACACTTGTGTTAATTCGATTATTAGTTTGCCATTTTATGGCTTAATCTTGTGGCACTTGTTACACATTCACTGCTGTACTTTACCTTTTGGGTATAGCTCTGGGTGAGGTTACCTGCCAAGTGGGTGATTGGCTAAATTCGTAGGGATTTTTTTTTTTTTAATATAATGATATCAATTTATCCTCTGCTTTGCATGGGTCTTAAATTTTGTTGGGGGAATTCCTTTATTTGCAGTTAACAAACGGAAAATGCATCCAGAGGAAGTAGCGTACACTTGTTTGTGAGAATAGGGGCTGTATCACAAAGCAAGGTTTGTTGGTTAGCTAAATACCTTGTCGGATTTATGAAACCCCAGTTTAAATAGACTTCATTCATTCACTGACATTTAGTCCAAACTACCTTAAGTTTGATAAGTTATTCGGCTAAGCCAGAAATCTTGCTTTGTGATACAGGACCCTGGTCTTTCGTTTGACAAAAATATTTCCACCCTTTGTATTTATTGAGAAGGATGTTTTTCGTCTGCAGGGAATAGAATAAGTTCAAGCTGGAAATCCTCAGTATTTTTCTCATTATATGAATTTTGATTTTTTCATTGTGTGATGGACCCTTTCTGGCTTGTGATCCTTTTGTTTGCTGCAAATCCAGTGTTTATGAAAAGGTGAAGAGAAGTCACGTTCAAGTTTGTCATGTGTACTTAGTTCTGTGAGATGTTTACTCATGTTACTCCTGCCAGTTGACAGAATGTTAACAAAGAATAACTATATTAATATCAGTATCATACAATAACGGCAACAGCAACACAAAGTAACACTGCACAATGATGGGAGATGACACAATAACAATACCATCACACAATCACATGGCAGATGAGAGCATTGGTGAGTGTATGGATGATTAGCAACCTAACCTGCAGTGTCGTGATATCTGAATTATCTGTTGAATTGCCATATGGCTTGTGGGTAGAAACTTTCTGAACCTTGCGGTTTGAGTTTCTGCATCTGTGCCATCTGCCAGACAGGATGAGGGGGAAAAAGTGGCTGCCCGTTTAATCAAAAGTTTATGGTGATTCCTTAAATAGCTTGGTAATAGGGCTGGGCAATATCAACTTGATATTATATATCGCATGCGCAATAATCACCATGGCTTCAGAAACATTTGGTTGGATGCCAGCCTTTCGGTGCTCTACAGAGGTTTATGTATGGCCACAGTTTTTTAAGGCCCAGGAACAGTTGGTAGGTCATCATTTTATTTGCGTAACTTGACTTGATTGTGAACAAACTAAGTAAAGAGAACTTTGAGATGTCTTTGCTGTTTTCATGACTGTATTATATGTTACACTTTCTCAGGTCAGATATGAAAAGGCCCCACACTAATGTGTAAAGTCTGCAAGCTGTGCTTTGGGAAAATATACCTAGATATTATTCCTTTGCTGACATTTTGAGTTGTCTACACCACACAGGATTGTTTGATCAGCCTGTGAGCTTTTAAATATAGTATGTACTGCATTTTAATCATAAGGTTAGATTGTCCTTGTAAATATTATATACCTGGAATTTGCATATCAGCCAGTGATGTTGTTTTACCGACTGTCTAACACTTGATCCGTGAGTTCTCCCCGAATAAAGCTCTTCGACCATCGTTAAATGATTAATCACTGTTTACAGAGAGCAGTGGAATTGGCTTAATTACGGCTTTCTGCCATCAGTCGCAGCGTGTCAGGGTGCAGAGCTCCGGTCTAGCAGATACTGTATTTAATTTAAGATTCGGCGACTCGGATATCCCTGTCTGCTGTACGAGAAAGACGAGCCCTTTGTTTGGCTCACCCCCCGGGTGTTCCCTTAGAAAATGAACCAGTTAGCCCCCCAGCCCCTGATTGCCTGCTGCTGCTTGAGCCAACAGAGTGACGAAGGGAAGCCGCCTGCTGCCTGAAATGACAGAATTGCATATTGACAAAGATGGGAGTGGGGTTCAGCCAGCTGCAGTTTTTCTGCTTAAATCTGAATGGCACTAGAGGTGGGGGGCATTGGTGTGAAGTTCCCTTAATGGGAACCCCATGAATTATGGTGCGTGGGATTAAATGTAATACCAGGTTAACCTTGAGTTAACCCCCTACAGGTATCCGTTATGCGGCCACCGTATTTATCAGCGTGGACTGTTTTGATGGAACACATTGTAGGGTTTTCTGGTTAAAGCCTAAAGTTGCAGACAGGCATTTTCAGACTGTGTATCTGTGTATCTGTGTGTGTGTTTCTGTATCTGCATGTGTGTTTGTCTCCCAGTGCTGTGTGGAATTATAATGGCTTATGTGGCAGTGTGATAGATGAATTTACAGATCAGTGCGGCTGTGTCCCTGCAGCCTTGATCCCATCCTAAACCGCAGAGCCAGAGGGCGGCAGATGGGTGGCCTGGGCAAGTTCCCGGAGCCCAAAGCCAGGTCTTCAAGGGTCTCCGCCAGCCCAGTCAGTGTAGGCGTCTCGAGATGCTGGTTGTCCTCTGTCGTCCTTTGGCTAAGCCTCTGTCCCTGTGATTGAAAGGTCATTGGTCCGAACTCGTTCTCGGCAAAATAGTCGCATGTCTGTGGTCCCTTGAGTAAGGCCCTTTACCCCCAGCTGTATGTATGCTGCTGCAGGTGGTTGCCCTTTGAGGCAAGCTTGCTCTCACCTGTCTGCGTGCCACGGAGAGCAAGATGGGTTAGGGTTAGGGTTACGGTTAGGCGACAAGAGAATTTTCCCAGGGGAATCAATATTCTTCATTATTCTTATTATTATTATTCTTATTATTATTATTATATAAGGTTTCTGCTCATTGGGGTGATTGTTAGATGAATTTGTGTATCAGGTGTGTGAGGTGTGTCTATGCTGGGCTAGACCTTGCTGTCTCTGCCCTGCTTTGCTCTGATTGGTAGTCTGTCCCTTTGTCTGTCCCGCCCACTCTCCCACTTAAAAAAGGTATAATTAAGGCAGTTTGTCTTGGAAGTGATATACACTACTGGAGTGCATTTGCTGCATTTATGACTAAGTGATTTGAGGGCATTAATAGAGAGGCCGCGTGTCTCTTGCTAACGGGAATGTCAGACGCCGCTATTTCACATTGCCGCTCCGCACAGGCTCCATTAGCGGCTTCGCAGCAGGCTCGTTTCATTGGCCCTTTCTTGTTAGTGTTCTGTCTTGGGGGTGGGGCTGCGTGTTTCGGTTTGTTCCTGGGCTGATCCCCTACCCCGAGCCACGCTTTTTTTTTTGTGAGAATCTGTCATCTCCACCCCTCATTTGTCACGCTTCCTCCCCCCCGGGGGGCCATGCTTGGTGCAGAGCTGGGTGAGCGGAGGCATGGGAAGCCTGAGTTGCGGTGATGTTTTGAGGCCAAGGAGAAGCCGGATGCTGGAGGACAGACGGCGTGCCAGACTGCAGCTCACCTGCGGGTTATTTCTGGAAGGGTGCATCTGCTTCCGTTCAGGGCTGAGCCCGCCTTTTCCACCTTCAGCTGCCTGACTGTCGGCTTGCATGCGGCGTCGATTACCTGCCGGCTCTCCCTCCCGTAGGAAAAGCCTGGCCATCTTTCCTGAGCGTGTGCCCGTCGGCCATCTTCACTTCTTCACTGTGCCCGCTCAACTTCTTCTCCGTACTTCAGAGGCTGCCCTCTGTCTGCAGGGCTGTTCAGTTCCTCTCGTCCCAGTCGTTCCTCCAGTCTCCCCACTCTGAATTCTCAGCACTCGGTCCGTTGCGGCTCAGCGCCGGATTCCCCCGTCTCCGCCGGCATCCTCAGCTGGTCCTGTTTTACGGCTCTTGGCTGTTGGTCCGGAGGCTGTTAAAAACATCGAATTAGGTTTCGAGTCTCAAGAGCAGGTGACGGATACTGCTTGCCGGTAGCACTCGGGGAGTCGAACCCGTGCACAAAGCCACGCTTGTGCGCTGCAGATCCAGAAGGAATGGAATGAATGGCGGTGGGGGGAATGGGGGGGTGCAGGCCGGCCTTGTTCTGTTTGCTGCGTCGCAGCCTTATAGCTCAGTGGGCTCCCTGGGAATGCTCTGACCCAGTTTTGTCAGTTTAAAAATTAAAATTTTCCTTGCATATTCCTGATTGAGAGAACCGCTCTCCCTGCACCCTGCTCCTCTGCAGAGCGCCGGGGGCGTTGTCAGGTTGGCGCTGATTGTATGTTTGGGTGGCAGCTGGGTCAGCAAACGTTCACCTTCCTGGCCTTTTATTTTTCGCACCCCCCCTTGGTGACAGACACTCGTTTGAGGCCCCTTCGTGGCAGCCTACCTGCTCCTTCTTGAGGGTGGGCAGCAAACACAGCTTTGTCCCAAGAGGCGATTCAGCCTCCTTTCTCGCAGAGACCTGAACTCTGCACTTGGTCAGCATGAGCACTGTACAAAAAAAAAACAATAAGGTGGTTGAATTTTATTATTTCACTGGAATTATCTGGTAGCTATGGAAACAGCAATTTGAAACTGGAGGAAGGATACTGCCCACATGTTTTGAGACAGATGTCCCTCATGGTGTGCCTGTCCCACTCATGGCCAGCAGAAGTGTTAAGGACGTGATGTTCAGGCATAAATTCCCTAATGTGTCCGTCCTGTCTGCCTGCAGCCCTCATCGTTTCCACGGCCTGACTGGTCAGTCTGGCCTGCGCTGTTGTTCATAAATTTGGTAGCATTGTTATGGTCTTAGCCCCCTCTCACCCTGATCTGTCACACAGTGGGTACTGTTATTATGTAGACAGTGAACGTTAAGCCAGCAAGCTTCAGGTTACGTCCCATACCTCTGAGGTAGGATGTCAAATAGTTTATCCAAGGCTTTTCTTACTCAGCTCTTCTGTAAGCAGTGGCTGTGTGGTATTTATGAAGTGAATGTTTGGGCTGAGAAATGGTAGATTTCCAGACTGCCCCTTGGTAGAAGATGGCTACCTTTCAGTCTCTTTTCCACTGCTTGCAAGAACCAAGCCACACTGCAAACTGGCGGCTGTCCATTGTGAAGTACCCAAGCCATACCTGAACCGTACTGAGCGGAACAGCACAGTGGAATGGATTCGTAATGAACATTTACACAAGCTGATGCTAATTCTGCTAGCATTTGATGCTGACATAACACGGCGATTTCTCACATATGTGCTAGCAGAAATTAGCACACAGTAAATTAAACAGCAATTAAACACCTCTTCAGTTTTACGTTGCTGTCACTCTCTAAACCCAGCACTGCCTTTGCTGAGCTGACCCTTCTGCAGTTGAAAACCGAAGCGAGGCGTCACCCGTAACTAGTGTTTCTTCGTGGTTCAGCCCAGTGGAGAAGCGACATTAGATCAGACCACATTGCTTGTTTACGTTGATCAGTTCCTCCCGGGCTCCCGGCTCAAGGTATCAAACTTCGCCAATCCAGCACTTCAGTTCGGTTTCATATGACACAGTGTTTGGTGTACTAAAAGGAACTTAATTAAGTCAATTAGGGTATGTAACACTGAAACATAAAGGTCCAACGTGTACTGAATCTCGCTTTCTTTCACAAACTGACTGGCTGATAATTAGCTAATAATTGTATGAGTCGGAAAGAGGTCTGAGTTTGCCTTTAAAATTGAGGCTTTTTCAACAGGGCTATTGACTGTAAACAAGCAAAAAAGGGCAGCATACTGGATAGGTAGGAATAATACCTGATGTTAGGTCCTCCAGGAGTATGTAGTGGGTTAAACTGGGGAAAAATGATGTGTGATATTTAGTTAAGTTTAGTTATTTCCTCCCTAAGGTGTTAACAAGGATCATTTTTGTGTGCTAGTGGGTGTTGCGGTCAGGTGCTTCGAGTTTAAGCTGCCTGTAGGTGCTAATTTGGTGGCAGTAAGGACCCGCAAGATGACGTGCTTTTAGGAAAATGATACTTGGCAGAAACGCTTGGGAAAGCAGGCCTGGCCTAGTCTGGCTACAGGATATGCCGATTTTAACTGGCCTCTGGCTCTCAATTAGAGCTTTACTGAAACCCTTTGGACTGACACCTCTCCCAGTGTTTCGGCTGTCTGTCGGCTCCTAATTAAAACGCATTCCCTCAAACCGGCAGTACTGTAGCTGTAACACACCCCCGAGTTGCTCACCCCCGGAGGCTCTCTCCTTGTGTAATGAGTCTTCACCCCAGCTGAGCATAAGGAGCAACGATGGAATCTAATTGTCCCGGGTCTCTCAGGTAGGAGATGCACTGTCCCCCGACCGGGGACAGAGAAGGCCGTTAAGGAGGGCAGGGCTTTTAAAGTGTGGCGCCGTTGAGTGTCTTTGGAGAGTGTGCCGTGCGACGCTGCCTGGATGATGAAACACGGGCCCCACCGCCCCACAGCACGTCCCCGGCACCCGGAGCACTCATTCATTTTCACCTTTGAGCAAGATAAAATTAGCACATACAGCTTCCTGCTGGGAGTGCTGGAGTGTTCGGTGTCTTTTTGTGCACGTGCATACGCGTGCGTGCGTGTGTGTGTGTGCGTGCATGTGTATGCATGTGTGTGGGCGTGCATGCATGTATCAGCGTGTGTGTGTGTACGATTGTCACATTAACCAAGTGAACGGCGTGCGGCTGAGTCTGGCTAGAGAAAGCTGTGCTGTTGTCTCTCCTTCCGATTTACACGTGGAGGGCTATCCATCCCTTTACACTACCTGCGGGTCACCTCGTGACAGCTCAGAGAATTCTGTCCCGCTCGTACGGGCGATGCTGCGCCTCTCATGCATTTTGGGCTAATGCTGAAGATAGAAATCGAAAGATATGTGGCAGTTCATTCGCACGTCTTTCAAAGGTGCAATAATATGTTTGTTTTTCTTATAGCTAAATGTAAAGACTCTTGAATGCATTGTGGCAAACCCCAAAATTTTCTGGATTTTCTCGTTAAAGGAATCACACCGTCTTGGTCCTGGAAGTTGTGCGGTTGAAACAGGCCTCTTGGTGTTTGGGTTTTGGAACGGCCATCCTTGGTGAGCGAGAAAGCTCTCAGACTGCAAAAGAGGCCTCTTGCAAGCTTCTCTCTGTGGGGATGGAGGAAGATGCCTGTAATGCTTGCAGATCCTTGAAGATGCTACTCTTGAGCTTTACTGCCCTCCACCCTCCCCATGTCGGTCTTTCCCTGTTCTTTCTTAAAATCCTGTTTCCTAATAGTGATACCGTACGTTATTCTATATGAAACCTTCAGCTGTTTGTTGGCAGGGAAGACTGTAGCATTCTTTGGGTCTTTATAGCCTGGCTTGGCTCTGACAGATTGCTTTAGGTTTAATGGCTTTTTCTCTTTTTGTTTGTCTCTCCCGGTCTTGACGTCGTGCTGAATCTTATGCCCTGCGTCTGTCCTCGAGAGGACAAACTGGCAGAAACCTCTTCTGAGACAGCACGATAGGTTATCTTGGAGTCATCACTTCCCAGGAATGGGTGGGTTTCCAAGCTCCCCAGTTGAAAGCGTGCCACCAGACTGGTTTTTGACAAATCTGAATGCTCCCAGAAGACATCTGCGTAGAGACCAAGGCTTACGTTTTGGTTGTCGCTGTCCGTGGGATGGCTGGCAGCCAGGGAGTGGAGTCTCAAAGTGCCATGAGGTGACGTTGTACGGTGGCTGCATGGCGGCGACAGGTCTGATGGCTCCAGCTCTATTATTGATGAGATCCTTGGCCAAAAATCTCTCATGCTCCCCAGGGAATGTGGGAATTCAGATTCGTATCACAAAGAGGTTTATTCAGTGAGTGAGTAATAGGGTCCAGGAACACGTCTGCCTCCAGCTCCTGTATTAACAGTGTGTTGTGGTAAAATCTCAGGGGATGCTCCTCCCTATACTGACATCTTAATCACTCATAATGCACGGCAGTTGGGCAGGAAGAGTTCAAAGTGTCATACCAGGCTGTACGCATGGTGGTAGGGTTCATAGTATTGGTACGAAACTGGTATTTTTTTTTTTTTACTGGTTTGTTGCATGTTTTTAGAATCCTAGCAAGGTTGTCCGGAGAATTATTCAGATGTTTGCATTTTGCTCTCACATTTCTGAGTGTGTATGATGTAGAGTGGGTGGTGTTACTTGGTAACAGAAAATTTTTAAATCTCTCTTCTCTGCCCCCACCCCATGCTGGAGGAAACCCTCAGCACATAGATGAAGGCACTGCATGCATGCAGCAAGATGCAAATCACACTCCCCTTTGGAGAAATTAGAGTCGCGCTGGTCTTCGCTGCATTATTTATCACACGGCCGCGTGCGTTGGCTGCTGACGTTTGTTTCCCCCCCACCTCGGCTCCCCTCTTTACCAGACACTGCTTAGCTTCACAGGGATTCTGGGTCTTGGTGACGACTATGCCCCTTTTCCCCTCTGTTTGTTGAGACTTCTCAATGAGAGGCAAATTAGCACTAAAAGCTAATGTTGCAGAAGGTGCACATGGGAGATGCTCAGCATCTCTGCTCTGCTTGGGGCCCAGTGATTCGAACCCTGATTTGTCGGGCCTGTAGAAATAATCTGGCTTTTTTTCCATCCTTCCTTGTTTGGGAGGGCTAGAATGAAGACAGTAAAGGCTTATTATCCATGCTGTGTCCTGGTAAGAGGAAAGGCTGTTAATAGACAGTGAATGAAATATAGCTCAAGGCTTTCTCTCCTCGTCTGGCTTGCAGTGATGATGACAGTGTGCTAATTGGTAAGGTGAGACTGAATGTAGAATGAAATGCTGTAACTAAGAATGCTGGGTAATGCAGTTCTTATAAACATTATCCAGGCACCTGAAACTGCATCCAGGTGTTCTAGGATATCACTATTGAATACTTAGCTTGGCCTTCTGCTGTAAAATTCTCAGGTGTCTGCTTGCCCCACCCCAACGCTGTGTGATTGGTCAGATTAATGAGGAATGAGCTTCATCATTGGCTGAAAAACTTCACTTTATGTGTGACACATGCATAGGTCATCTTTGAGTAAACAAGTTTTGTGAGTTTTTTTTTAAAAGAATAATATATAGAAATTCAGAATTTTCCAGGAGTTAACATTTGTGCCTGTTTTAAAATGGACATGCTACTTATAATATAGATGTAACAGGTTTTGTCTTTGGTGATTGAACACTTTCATATCAATGCCACATTTTAAATAAATAGAAACCTCTGCTTGGCTTTTCTGCCGAACGTACGCAAGATTACTCATGGAGCGTGTCATGGCAAGTCTGTGATTAAGAGGTGCAATATCTCATTAGACCGGCCCATTAAATCTCCCAAAGTTCAATTTAGCCGCTTAATATGACAAGTGGATGCTTGAAAGTATTCACGCACAAAGACGGGTCCTTCATCGATGTCTAGATATCTTTATGCCATTCCCTCACACCTTTCATGGCCCGAGTCGGCCATCTCTCTCTCCAGTACATGCTCACTCTGTAGTATTACGAGCGTGCATTAAGGTAGAGTATTGTGTCTGCCACCAGTGGAATAAGTATGTTATTTGACGGCTCTCATCCCGGAGTGGGGTAATTTGGGCGTGAGCAGCTCTGGCTGTAACCCGGGGCTGTTTGGTCGTGTCCCTGTTGATTGTAAGTGTAGGGCTGTGACTCACAAGCGTAGACTTACCTCTCCACTTGGTGACGCATGGTGTTGGTGCAGCACAGTCACACCACGGAGTCGCCATGCCGCTGTGTTCAGGTGACTGCAGTGAGCTTGCTGTGCTGAACTGACCCATTTTCCCCCTCTCCTCTCAGGAAGAGCGGCCTTCCCACCCTGAGACAGACACTGCGGCAGAGAACAGACGGGCGCTTTGACAGCAGGTGAGTGGCTAGCACAGGTCCGGTACTGCCGGGTGCTACCGCGCTGTGGGTGTTCCTGACTGTACTTCAGCTTTAGGAGCGACACCTGAACTGCCTAGCGACCGGTGTGAGCCGCGTGTTTGCTGCAGGTTGAGCCGCGTGTCTCTTGCTGTACCGGACTGTACAGGTGGTTATTACTCGCAGCCAGCTGACTCCTTACACCTTTACTGCTGCCCGATGTTTAAGGCAGTTTGCTCACCTGCTGCAAGCTCTTTAGATACCTCAAAATGGCAGAAGGTGGCATGGAAGTCATGACTGTTGCCGTTAATCGAGTCGATACTGCGTGTGAAGTCTAACAACTTCTCCTTTCATGCGTTTTGTCCCCTTGTACAAAAAGAGACTTTGTAGAAAGGTTAATAAGCCATAAATATTGCAGGCTTATTTCTCAGATTAATTTTTCTGTATTTCCTTACTGTAGAAGAAGTCCATTGGGTTATTTGGAAACAAAAGCTGTGATTCATCGATTCATCCATTCTATCTGTCTTACAACTTTACTTATCCAGTAATGGGTGAGAGGGGGCCTTGGAGCCCACCCCGGCAGTACTGGGCCCTCAGCAGCCGACACGCTGGGCGGGATGCATCTCGTTGGCATTGCTGAGTGCCCGTCGTCGGTTTAAATGTGAAGAGTGGCACCAACTAGGGCAGCCTTGGCACAGAGTGAGAGGCTTTATTTAGCAGCAGGAATGCTGCCTGCATCTTCTAAGACGGGAATATCCAGTCGGGTCACTTCTCTGAATCACGCCAGCTCTCCCACAGCCCGTCCCAAGGGCTGACTGGGTCGCGGGGGCTGGAAAAGGCCCAGTTAGTCCTCAGGCCTGCCATGGGCGTGTGTGTGCACCCACCTGCCCTAGGCTGCGGGGTGACTGTGGAAGTGGTACTGCTTGGTTATGGGATGTGCCGAGGTTGGTTAGTCAGCACTGAAGGGGGTGCCCTTCTTCACCGGATCTCTTCTTTGCTTGCTGGACCCGTGACATTCTCCTTAAGAGCCAGTGTCACTCGCTTGCCTGGGGTACGGGGTTGGTACCGGGTGGGCGGGATGATCTGGGAGGGTCTGCTGCTCAGTTCTGTGGGTTTGGGGCCCCCCGTGACCGTGGCAGGGGCGTTGGGCGATGGGAATGACATCGCACCAAACAGCGGCGCTGGCGTGATGTCATTCCGCGAGCGCGTCGTCACTCCTGCGCCACCAGGCACGCGCCCGCCGCAGTGTCCTTGGGAAGCAGGCGGTTTTGGCAGCACGCGGCTCGCATCTTCCGCTCGCTCTCCAGGTTAGCCTGGCTGGGGTCTTGGCAGGCGGAGGTGCAATGGTGTCATTCCTGAGCCCCTGCCGGCTTGGCTGGGCACTTAATGCCGGGAGTCACAATATTGTGACGAGGATGATGTGTGTGGGGGAGGAAGATGTGCTGTGCTTTCGGCCATGAGGCCGGTTAGGAGGGCTATTCCATTAGCGAGAAACACCCTTCATCCACAGTGGAGAGCTGCTTCACCAGGACGTTAGTGGTTTTTCAGCTTTAAACCAGGTGCTTTTAAAACACTTGCGCAGCAGTGAATGTCTGTGCAGTTGGCAGTCGTTAGAGCGCCTCTGTGAATGTGCGCAGCTGGGCGCTTAACTGCCTGCGTTGACGGTTTATTTTCGAACACCAGTATAGGGAACAAAGTAACACACAAGGTGATAGTGGTAGAGACAATTTATTAGCCGGCTTCTGAAGCGCGAAGTTTCGCAGGAAGCCTTGACGTTAATCGGAGCCGCAATAGACATTTTGATTGTGTTGAGTGAGGCGCTTGCTGCTCTGTGAGCGTTATGTGGTCACAGTTCCGTAAACAGTGAGCCTGCACACGCCCAGTTCTGCCTTTTTCGCTCGTGTTCTGCTGCTTCTTCCCTGACGGCTATTTTGAAGGAAGGCGTGTCTTCCCGCAGGCTTCCGGGCCCTTCCTTTCTGTTCGAGTGTGCATGCACGTGTGTGCTTCGAGCTGCCGGTGTCTGCGTGTGCACGTGTGTGCTTCGAGCTGCCGGTGTCTGCGTGTGCACATGTGTGCTTCGCGCTGCCAGCAAGCTAGGACAAGGCCTGTGGGCTTTGGAGGCCAGCTGCTTGTTGTGTCTGCACGGTCGCTGCGCCATTTCTCACAGTTCTGAGTGTCCCCATCGCATGCCCATCCGTGGAGCTGCTGCAGAAATGCAACTCTAGCCTCCAGGCGGCCCAGACGTGTCGGGTTTGCTATGTGACCCTCCCACTCGCCCAGCTAGTCTATTCACAGCTGGTGCTTACGGGTGTTTTTCTGCCTCTAAGAAGTTGCTCCTGGGTGGTTTTTCAGCTTGCTGCACCCTCCTGCCTGCCTGCCGCATCCTGAGGCCCGAGGAGTGTCTTCATTAGTGAGATGCTGGCAGCTTCCCGGCTCTGTGCCGCGTGACCCGTCGACTCTAAGCCGTCTGCCTCTGTCTGCGCCGTCGCTGAGTCGAGTCCCCGCCTGCCCCTGCCCCATTTATCCCTCCCAGAATGCCGCTCGCCAGTCCAACACCTGGGATTGTGTGGAGCCGAGGGGGGTAGCCATGATGACGACTCCCACGGGATGCCTGGCGACCCCATCCCGGCCACCTGTCCGTGGGAAAGGCAGAGGGAGCTGGGTGGGGCTCTGGAAGTGGGAAGCTTGAGGTTGGGGGCGTGCTCCGGGGTCACAGGGCTGTTAAATGACTGGGGGGGGGGGGGGGGGGGGCAAGCGGAGAGCTGCTCAGCATTACTGTCCACGGCTCCCACGGCAGAGACCCGCTGTCCTCCCTGACAGCCTCCAGGCTCGAGAGTGTGCTTGGCGTTATTAAAAATCCAGAGCTTTGCTGAGAGAGGCTAATTTTTTCCTTTTTTTTCCTCTTTCTTTGTTTGCTTCCTTCCCTGCCTCATCCCTCCCATTCGCTGCATTCCCCTTTATTTCTCTGCTCCTACAATAGTGGCTGTCTGTCTGCTCCTGTGAGGAGGCTGAGGTTCACATGCTCAGCTCCTCATGGAATCAGCTAAGCTTCTCCCCGCCCTGCTGCCACGCGTGTATCTCCCAGATGCTTGACTAACCAGCATGTCTGTCTGTCTGTCTCTCTGTCTGTCTGTCTGTCTCTCTGTCTGTCTGTCTCCGTCTCTGTCTGTCTGTCTGTCTATCTTTGTCTGTCTGTCTCTCTGTCTCCGTCTCTGTCTGTCTGTCTGTCTATCTGTTTGTCTGTCTCTCTGTCTCCGTCTCTGTCTGTCTGTCTGTCTGTCTGTCTATCTGCTCGTCTGTCTCTGTCTCTCGGTCTGTCTGTTTGTATCTGTCAGTTTGTCTGTCGGTGTGTCTGTGTGTCTGTGTCTGTCTGTCTGTCTGTCTGTGTGTGACTGTGTGGATTGGGCGGTCGTGGCCGGTTGCCATCTCGAGCCCCTCTGCCAGAACCGTGGATTACTGCGGTAAAGCTTCTGCTTGCCCGTGAGACCTCTTTCCGCAAATGATTTCTGTGAGATTAAGATGGAGATTGGAATTGAGCTGAACTAATCAGGGCTCCAGCTCCAACCTGCCCCCCCACCCCCTCTTCCTCCCTAGATGTTATGGCCTCTAGAGTTTCGATGCATTCAGGTCCTTCTCCTCCCCCCCCAGCGCTGTGAGGCAGGGCAGTCGGCGGGGGAACGTGGGGGTGCTCTTCCTCTGTCCACTGCACGGTCTTGCTGGTATATGTGTGCTTCCTCATTGAAGCTGGCTGCCCGAAGTAACCGCCCCCCCATTCCGTAGGTGCGATCCTGCGGCCAGGGGCCCAGAAACTGCTCTGCCGTTGTGACACAGCCCACCCCGCTGTTTTCGGCATGAACAGATGGTGCCGCAAGGTCCCGCACAGCAAGGTGGGGCTAGTGAGCGAGCGAGAGCAGGCGAGAGAGAGACCAGGCATGCAAATCTCTCCCTTTCATAACTTCGTCTGCTATGCAAATCTTACGTCCCTCCTCTCCGATTCTGCAGTCGTGTTCCTGCTGTCAGTGATCATAAATATCCCCCCCCCCCCCCCCCAGTGTAACAGAAATGTGGGATGGGTTTTGGTGGGGGGGATCGGGGGGTCAGACCTTCCTTCCTTCTCTTCCTCCTCCCGACCACTTACTCAGGAAAAGGTCATGTCCACTCGAGGTCACCTGCCCTTTAAGAGGCGGCGCTGTGTCTGCCGTCACCCGCGCGTCCTGCCCTTTAAGAGGCGGCGCTGTGTCTGCCGTCACCCGCGCGTCCTGCCCTTTAAGAGGCGGCGCTGTGTCTGCCGTCACCCCGCTCGTCCTGCCCTTTAAGAGGCGGCGCTGTGTCTGCCGTCACCCGCGCGTCCTGCCCTTTAAGAGGCGGCGCTGTGTCTGCCGTCACCCGCTCGTCCTGCCCTTTAAGAGGCGGCGCTGTGTCTGCCGTCACCCCGCTCGTCCTGCCCTTTAAGAGGCGGCGCTGTGTCTGCCGTCACCCGCTCGTCCTGCCCTTTAAGAGGCGGCGCTGTGTCTGCCGTCACCCGCGCGTCCTGCCCTTTAAGAGGCGGCGCTGTGTCTGCCGTCACCCGCGCGTCCTGCCCTTTAAGAGGCGGCGCTGTGTCTGCCGTCACCCGCGCGTCCTGCCCTTTAAGAGGCGGCGCTGTGTCTGCCGTCACCCGCGCGTCCTGCCCTTTAAGAGGCGGCGCTGTGTCTGCCGTCACCCGCGCGTCCTGCCCTTTAAGAGGCGGCGCTGTGTCTGCCGTCACCCGCGCGTCCTGCCCTTTAAGAGGCGGCGCTGTGTCTGCCGTCACCCGCGCGTCCTGCCCTTTAAGAGGCGGCGCTGTGTCTGCCGTCACCCCGCGCGTCCTGCCCTTTAAGAGGCGGCGCTGTGTCTGCCGTCACCCGCGCGTCCTGCCCTTTAAGAGGCGGCGCTGTGTCTGCCGTCACCCGCGCGTCCTGCCCTTTAAAGCAGCTCCACCTGTATGAAAGTTTATATTTTATTTTGTAAATTCCTTACCATGGTCACACTACGTAATTAAACTAATCTGATGTCCACAGAGTCGCCCCCCCCCCCCCCCCCCCCCCCCCAAAGCTGGACGGAAGCGAGCTGATCCTTCCCTTTAACCCACTTCATAAATAAATATATATGTTTGTTGTCTCCAGATGGCGGTTTGAGGGATAATCCACGCCGTGGCATCCTGAAACAAAAAGCTTTGCTTATCCTTTTTTAATTCTCGATAAAGGTCCCCAGAAAGCCTGAATCTTTGTTAAAAGGTTTTCCCAGCACACTTCTTCACCCAGATGTGGCCTCGTTCCCGAAGAGCTTTGCAGGCACGGACCAGGACTCAGATTAAATACATTCTTTTCAATATCCTGATGAAGATAGCATTTCAGTAGGTACTTTTGATTCGGGAGTTGCGAGAGGGATCGGCGAGCCTGATTGTCCGCTGCTTTGCATGGGGTGGGCTGAGGGGGTGTGGTACCAATCGGAATCCGGTTCCAGCTGACCCTGTGCGTCGCACCAGACCCATCGTGGTAATTAAATCCCCCGTTCGTGCTTGGCCGGGACTGGCCACGAGTGTCCCTGTGGGAAGACTGGGATCTGCACAGTTGGCATTAATGGCCACGCATCCCGCATTTAATTAGGCCTGCGTGTTTTCTCCCGTTAAGTGCTCCTCTTCCTCCTGAAACCTTGGCTGTTTATGGCGGCTGAGCACGGTGAGCCTCACTGGTGCAGGGCTGCGATCTGTGGCTGTGAGCAGATTACGTGCCGAGACCTTTATTCTCTGCAGCCGGCCGTTTCCGTCCAGGCCTGAGCGTCAGGCTTTTCCGCTGCTTTAAATGGCCGAGTGTCCCCCCGCTGCGCTGCCCCTGTGGCCCTTTGGGGGGCGCTCTCAGGTGTGTTCTCGCAGGCCACCAGCTGTGCTGTATAATGGGTTAGAGCCGCGCTGTAATCTAATGTTCCGTGGGTTACCGCTGCTGTGCACAGCGCGATTGCAGCTCTATCGTCATGCCGACACCTGCCTCCGGAGCTTTAAAGATGGCGGCGTGTGATTCTAGGCCAAACCCCCCCCCCTCCCGTTATCAGCACAGCCTGCCTGATCACTCGTATCTGTGCTCTCAGAGAAACAAAACCCGACTTTGTGTTCCTCCCCAGTTGCAGTGCGGTTGTTTGTTAATTTCATTAAAATGCTGAAGGAGACATTCTCCCTGGCTGTCTGGCTTGGCTGTGCTACTGAAGGCGGCATCGTCTGCTTTCGAGGCGCTGTGACCAATGGAGAGCTGTAGTTTTTCTGAAGCATGGTGGTTTGAGTCTGTAAAGAGGCTCTCATGTGTGTGTGTGTGTGTGTGTGTGTGTGTGTGTCATGCTCAGTATTGCTAACCCTTGTCACTGCATTATAGGAACTTGTTAGCACATTTTACATATACATTTTATTTGTTTATCCAAATGTACATTTGAACAAACCCTGAGATTATACGTTCCCCAGTATTTTCATTTTCATTTTCATTTTGTTTTTTGCGATTTTACCTTCACTGTGGCCGTTAAGGGTATGTTCTGCACTGGAGTAGATGTGGCCTGATTGATGTGGCCTGATTGATGTGGCCTGATTGATGTGACATGGCCGGCTCAGACTCCCGATCCTCCTACCTGGACCGCAGAGCGTCTGCGAGCTGAGCCCCTGCTTTCCATAGGGTGCTCACCGACATTGTCCTTTCTGATGTTTAACTTGAGCTAGATCCCTGTCACACTGCAGCACTGACTTTTTTGGTGGTGGGGGGGAATGTAAAGTCTGGGGAGACCCATTTCCATAAGGGGCCATGTGCTCCGGTTCCCATGTGGCCCCTTAACGCAGGAAGCTCTGTTCAGCTGGGCGGTCATGACCGCCTGAGCCTGGGGTTGACGGCCCCCCCCCCCCCCCCCCACCAACGCCAGGCTTTCTGTGGTGCTTCCCTGTGCCCCTCCCATTGCTGTTTTCCAGTACACTGTGTTTAAACTAGAGGCCTGGACCGGACACCTGTAGTTCCGATACTGAACCGGTCAGACAGCAGTGTAGGCAATAGCCTCACTGCTGCATGCACATTCTCAGCCACACACTAATGTGTCGTTTGCGTGGAAGTTGTTCAGTGTGAGTGAAGAGGACACAAAGCTTGCAATTTGTAAAACCAAAGTAAACCATGGGGGAATTGGCCACGGAAATTGCAGTCAGTGCATCTCAGTCAGTTTAATCCCTACTGAACTGAAACATGGTGAAGTGGAGCTATTTGTGTGTTTATTAAAGGCTACTGTATTTAACAGTTGCTGAAAATACTCTTATTCGTTCCCTTTGATAATATGACTGGAGTCTGTGTTGCGATTGGCCTAGAGATTGCCTTGAGGTCAGAGGTGCAGAAAGGGGTCTTCTCTAATTTATATCCGGCAGCTGTCTCGCTGTTTTTCGTAGTGCTTCGTCAACAACACAAAGCTAGTGATTCCTTTCTGTAAACACAGCCACGTATGGCTAACTGTAGGTTCTCACGTCGGAATCATCCATTTGTACGGTCTCACTGACGCAGACATTCAGCTCCACATCACTGCATCCCGGCAGTGCATGCTTTATCCATTTTAACCCTCCTGCCCATGTTGCCCTCCACCTCGCTGCCTCCTCGGCTCCCCTGCTGAGAAACACTCCCGGATAAAGCCACAACAAGGTGTAAACCTCTAAAGGGTTTATAAGCCGGTCTCCCTCAACGGAGATCATCCCCTGGAGGTGGCAGAGGGCGGTCGGCGGCTTGAGCTTTGATTCCTTGGAAATGTCTGGAGACTGGCTAGCTGTGTGTATCATAATGGCCCCCTAGCAGAGTGTGGCGTGTGGGATAACGTCCCGGTGAATGGGTGAAGCGGGAACGCCATCTCGATAGCATGCGAGTAAACACGCCAGCTGCCCGTTTGCTGGCCTGCCGCCCTAACCGGTGTCGCAGGTTCCCGGCGAGCTTACAGCCCCCATCCATAGACAGAAGGGCCATTAAGACCATCTGCACGTCTGCGATGCCGAAGAGTCACTGGAGCCATTCAGGTCTAACAGGCGGGGGCTTGTAGCTCGGGGATCTGGGCACATTAAGTGCCGTAAACTGTAAATTTGGGTGCTCCTTTCTCTCTCTCTCTCTCTCGGTGGGACACAGGATGAATGCAGATGGGGGGGTGGGTTTGTTTTTCTTAAACCCAGCCTGTTTCTGCTCTGTACTGCTGGCGTTCAGACTAATGAGAGGCTGGGCAGGTCTCGCCCGGAGGCAGGCCAGCGAGCCGAGTACCGCTTGTTAAATCAGGGTGGGAGCGGGAGACCTGAGAGGCAAGAGCAAACGAGCAGCTTTATTATGCCGATAATACCGGCCATGTCTGCTCCATTATAGTGTCTCCCAGAACATGTTTTAAGCAGATATTGCATCCCCCAGCTGAACGGAGTGTGTAAAGTCACCCTGTACCTTTACAAGAACAGACTTACGTTTGCGAAATTGAAGAGGGTCTTACAAGGGCCCTCAGAAAGTGGTGTGAAAATTTAATTCTGATAGGAAGGCTCTCGTCCAGTAAGCTAGCATGTCTCTGGCTGAGCGACCGGATGGTGGCTGGTCCCCAAAACACAGCACAGCGACACTGCAGTGAGATCAGCATCCACCTTGGGAGATCGGTGTCTGTGGGCCCAGGTGTGCGCCGGAGGACAGGACGTACAGCAGGTCGGCACCGAATCGAGATTGGATCGACACCAAAGGGGTTTCTGCAAAACTTAATATATGCATGTGTGTCGATGTGGGCAGGAAATGAACATGTACTATGAAAATGCATCCGTAGTCAGTAATGTAATGGGAAATGCTGCATTTTTTAATGCGCCTCTCTAAGAGCTGTAGCTGTAGGTGGTTGTGGATATTATTAGGCCTTGTTTTTCGCATGCCAAGTTAGAGCCAAACTCTGTTATGTCTCTACGTTTGAAAATGTGTCGCATTATAGAACAGACACTGAGGATGGAAAGACAAAGAACCCAGAAGTTAGATTTCACGAAAACTTGATTCACGATTGAAATTTGTTACACATCCTTAACTTACATTTGTTTGTTAGGGTCATCGTGTGGATATTGCTTCTTCAGTTTTCCTGAAATTACTGGACGTCTTTGCTGTGGAAAGTCAACAACAGTTGCCTGTATTATGCAGATCGCCGTCCCCACCGGTGCAAAATATCGGTTTACTAACTAAGGTAATCAGCCTTATTTAGCTTGTTTTTAACGCTTTAGAGATTTCAGTACAGCTGAACTCCAGTTACGCCCCACATTGTGCTCTGACTGTCAGAACGCACGGCGGCAATGCTCTGAGTGCGGATTCGGCGCCCGTCGCAGCTGCTGTTTGCCGTCATGTTCCCGCCACGGAAAGGTCCGGGTGTGTAACTGCGTGCGGAGGGATGTTGGAGGTGCCGATGGGAATGCCGCCCCCTTCACGGCAGAGCAGCCTTACTAGCGGCCTCTGGCTTTCCCGTTAACATTTACTTGGGAGTGCCCCAATATACATGTTTTATGGTAAAAATAACAGGGTATGAAGAGGCAGCAGAAAAGTGACTCCTGAGAAGGGGTAGGGAATTTCTTTGGGACAAATTCTATCCATCCTGCCAACAACTCTGCCCTTGATGGGATATGAAAAAGAGGAAAGGTCTCACTGCAGGTCGAGCGAGAAGCGGGGGGGGGGGGGGGCGGGCAATGCTCATGGTGCCATGGCAGAATGGTCCAAGGGTGATGGGGTCTTGTGGAAGTGACCCTCAGTGAAGACGAGCACGACTCTGCCTCTGTGTGATGGTACAGATCCGATGGAGATAACAGCCACGGAATGGTTTTGGTCGGCTCTGCATCGTGGCTGCAGTGTCCCACACAGCACGGGATAGAGGCAGACGACATTTCCTGGTTGAATCAGCTGCCGGATGGCATATGCAAGGTGGCAGGGGGGTGTGAAAGGAAGTTGAAGAGCTTGTTTGAACTGTGCTCAGTTACGCGGGGGCTTATCTGCGAACGGTAAACAAACACGGAGCCGGATTGAACCTGCCCAGGCTCAGCAGCAACGCGAGCTGTCAGGGCAATGGAGGGAAATGCGTAATACTGAAATGCACGCCCAAGCATGTGGTTTGGGGTCAAAGGTCACCTCTGATTTGACTAAGGTTCTGTGTAAGCGTATGGGGGTAGGGTGTCCGTTTGGCTAAATTACAGCGTGTTCAGTCAGCACTCTTAGGCAGGAGAGGGCTGCAGATCTATTAGGGGCAGCGTGTTTTGTGGTTGATCAAGATATTATCCATCCATCCATCCATTTTCCAAACCGCTTATCCCACTGGGTCGCGGGTCAAGATATTATTTGTGAATAAAATAATTACGATTATGAACAATCAAAGGTTCGTTTGATTTTTGTGATGTAAATATGAATGTATTGTGCAGTATTCTCAGGTTTGAATTTCTGTATATTATTATAATCAAGAAATTGACTGAATCTATTCAACGTGTTCTGCATGTAACTGAACTCGTCCTGGTAACACATAACACGCAATGTCTTGGTTGAGAACAAACCACCGGAACGCAGCTGGGCTGACTGGTTCTGGAGCGCTGCGGCTTTGCCAGCTGAAAGGGGCGGCTTGCGCTGTGCCGTCCTGCGCTGCGCCGTCCTGCGGTTCCCTTCCCTCCTCCTCCTAACTGCTGATCTCCTTTCCCCAGTCGGGGGCTCTGCGCTGAACTGGGCCGCTCTAACCCCCTTTGCTCCTGCCCAAAAATAACTGCAGATGTGGGGTTCTGTCCTTAGAGGTATAATTTGCAGCAGGTGCTTGTGTATGGTAACTATCCTCTGCAGTCTTTTACTATTACTTATTATTCTTATTATTCTTCCTCTTATTATTAACAGCAACAACAACAACAATAATAATGATATGATTATTATGATTCTGGGCTGCTGTATTTGTGTTGTGTGGCACAAGGGCGCATGGGTGGAATTATTGCCTCATACCTTCTGGCTGCGGGTTGGATTCATGCCCAAGCTGCCATGTCCTCCAAGAGGATGCATGGCTTCTCTCTGGGGACACTGGTTTATTCACTCAGTCCAAAAATGTTTAGTGACTTGTCATCTCCAAGCTGTGCATTGCGTGTGTATGCGGCCTGCAGCGGACGGCCGTCCAATCCAGGGTGTCCCCTGCCTGCTACCCTGTACATCCTGCGATAGGCTGCCGGCTACACTTCTGTATATGATGAGCGAACGGTTGCAGCAGCGACGGTATATCATGGGAAGACTAAGACCTGTACAAGAGTCAGGGCTGTTTTAATGGCAAAGTACAGAGCAGCTGGATAAGCCTTGGGCGTGTGACGTATTCTGTATTTGCGCAGCTCTGCTTGTTCGCTCTCAGCTGTGGAAAGTATTCATTCATTTTCGGGGAATCAGCTGTTAAGACAAGCTGGTGGAATTTGCTGTAATTTCTGCATTAGGATGTTGGATGTGGTTCCCATTGTTTGGATCTTTCAGATGTCGAGTCCCGTTACCAGTTTATCAGTCCTGGCAGTCAGCATGATACGGATCAGCCCATCCATTGTCAATACTCTGGGTCCTTTTCCTTGGACACCGATATCTTTTTTACAGATTGACAGGAAACCGTTTTAGCAATATTTTGCTCACAAACTTAATCAGTGACTTTTGCAGTGACCAGTCAATTGGCCTCTGTCGTTAAGCTGCAGTAAAGGCTTTCTGTTTAGTGAGTGAGGTCATGAGGATTCAGCTCCTCTGGGGGGCTGGGGGTTCTGTGCTGGGTGACATATGGGCGTGTGCCGGTCGCGAGAGCTTAGCAGCAAGTCAGCCTCATCTTGTGGGGGGGGGGGTATTTACGAGGTTCTGTGTCCGCTGGCATGGGTACCTCCCAGCCATGCCTCAGCCCCGGTCACATGGCACCAATAAGGGCCCGGGCGCTTGGCTGCGCCGCCTGTTTATCTGCCTCGCGGGGGGGTGGAGTGCTAAGGTAATACGTCCCACGCCACGTGTTGAGACCCTCTGCATGTCAGCCGTTCATGTTTCCTCCTGCTGCTCCTCCTGCAGGCGAGGTCGGGAACAGGCGGCCAGCAGCCCGTGGGGAGGGCTGGGGAGCGCATGAGGAGACCGAGCCCTGGGCCCCGGGTCCCAACGCAGAGCGCAGCCAGCGACGCAGCCAGAGGGGAACGGCCGCAGGAGGAGGAGCGCAGCCATGGTAATGTTGGGCATGTGTGTCTATGTCTGTGTGTCTGTATCTGTGTGTCTGTATGTCTGTATCTGTGTGTCTGTATGTCTGTATCTGTGTGTCTGTGTGTCTGTATCTGTGTGTCTGTATCTGTGTGTCTGTGTCTGTGTGTCTGTGTGTCTGTGTCTGTGTGTCTGTATCTGTGTGTCTGTGTCTGTGTGTCTGTATCTGTGTATCTGTGTGTCTGTATCTGTGTGTCTGTGTGTCTATCTGTGTGTCTGTGTGTCTGTATCTGTGTGTCTGTGTGTCTGTATCTGTGTGTCTGTGTGTCTGTATCTGTGTGTCTGTATCTGTGTGTCTGTGTCTGTGTGTCTGTATCTGT